>NW_010423613.1:536-1835 GCF_000710305.1 Buceros rhinoceros silvestris
GCGTGTCCGACTCCAACCGCATGTTCACGCTGGAGTCGCTGAAAGCCGTGTGGCACGGGCAGAAGCTGGACTTCTTCAAGTCGGCACACGTGGGCTCCTTAGCCCCCAACCCCGAGGTGATCCAGCTGGACGGGCAGAAGAGGCTCCGCATCCTGGACTTCGCCCGCGGCAAGAGACCTCTCATCCTCAACTTCGGTAGCTGCACCTGACCCCCGTTCATGGCTCGCCTGAGGTCCTTCCAGCGTCTGGCCGCTCACTTCGTGGACATTGCTGACTTCCTGCTGGTGTACATCGAAGAAGCACACCCCTCCGACGGCTGGGTCAGTTCGGACGCTGCCTACAACATCCCCAAGCACCAGTGCCTCCAGGACAGGCTGCGGGCAGCTCAGCTGATGAGGGAAGGGGCGCCCGATTGCCCCCTGGCCGTGGACACCATGGACAATGCTTCCAGCGCCGCCTACGGTGCCTACTTCGAGAGGCTCTATGTCATCCAGGAGGAGAAGGTGATGTACCAGGGAGGCAGAGGACCAGAGGGCTACAAGATCTCGGAGCTGAGGAGCTGGCTAGACCAATACAAAAGCCGGCTCCAGAGCCCCAGCACGGTGGTCATCCAAGTGTAAAAAGGACCTGGCAAGAAGTGCAGGGGTGGGGAGGCGAGGGGAGGGCGGGAAGAGAGGTGTGGAGGGAGAAGGAACTGCGACACGGATGGCAGGAGCTATCTCCCCTTGGGGACACTCGAAGGAGGCTGATGTGCGAGCTTTCGAGCAAGATGTGCCATAGTCCTTTCTCTATTCAAATCATGTTGATTTGCCAGCCACGCTCTGTCAATACTGTATTTCCATGTGCGTTTGCGTTTTGTAAATAACTTTTTTTTTTTTGAGAAGCGTTTACTATTTTTTAAGGAGGCTCTTCTTCCTACGGGATCTGTTCCCAGCTGCGTGTGTGCGCGGGTGTGTGTCTGAAAAGTTGTGTACAAGTGCTCCGTGCTGCCTAGCAAGTGCTAACTGGGTTTTCTAGTATTTCTTTGTGATGACCGATTTTGAAATGGGTTTGTCTAATGCCAGGAAATCGCGTCTGATGTTGTCAAATACTAGAACTGCCAATAGCCAGAGCTGAACGGAATGTCCTATTTATGTGGGGGGGTTTTGTAAGACGTTCGTTCATAGGGGTTTTTTTATGAATTTTTTTAAATAATAAAGGTTGAGTAAATATACACTTCTAACCTTGACTGTCTCTCTCTATCTTCAGACCGCTACAGTCACTTTCCCTTTTGCCTACCTCCAATAGCCTTCCCGCAGC
>NW_010423614.1:0-3515 GCF_000710305.1 Buceros rhinoceros silvestris
TGGATTGCCTGGAGCTCACCGTGCTACTTGTCCAGCAGGTGTCGGGATGGTTGATGTCCCCCAGCAGGATGAAAGCCGACGAACACAATGCCTTCTGTTGCTGGAGTAAGAAGGCTTTGTCAATAGGCTACCCTTGATTGGGCATCCTGTAGTAGACACCAACCACAAGCGGTTCTCTTTGTTGCCTTGGTCTCTGATTCTTACCCATAAGCTTTCTACCTTCCTGTGGTTATTCTTCAGGCACAGCTCTCCACACTCTATCCATTCCTTGATGTAGAGGGCAACGCCTCCATCCCGCCTTCCTCGCCTGTCCCTTCTGAACAGCCTGCAGCCACCAATAGTCGTACTCCAGTCATGGGGCTCATCCCACCAAGTTTCAGTAACGGCAGTCAGGTCATAGCTTTCTAGCAGTGTGATTTGTTGCCTCCTGTTTCTTGCCTGTGCTGTGTGCATTGTGTAGAAACACGTCAGCTGGTCTTTTGGCTGTGTCGCCTTCTTGGAATTCCTTGGAGATATTTCACTGACATTTCCCTGTTGGGTCCTATTACTTCAGGAGCCCATAGCTCATCTCTGTAAGATTTCAGCTGTGCTGCACGGTCCCAGCACACCTCAGAGCAATGGTCTGAGGGCCCTCGCTATCACCCTGTGCCTCTAACCATGGTGTGTCGTTCCACAGCTTGTCACAGTTAGGCCTGATAGTATCCTGCTTCAAGACTAGTTTAAAGCCCTGTCAATGAGCTACTTAGTAAAGACCCTTTTTACCACTTTAAGAAAGGTGAATTTCCTGGTAGAAACAATTTAATAATAAACCAGTATGCTCTCTTGTGCTGCTAAATGTTTTGTGTTAGAAAATTGCATCCTAAAAAAGCGTTCCCTGGGCAATATGAGGGAAGAAAAACTTAGAAGTTTAAAGCAGGCAACTTTCTATATGATAGTTAACACTGGTTTGGTCTGGTCCAATTTAAAAAATAATAAATAAATGCAAAATGTCTGTGGGAAAGGGCTTATTTTGAAATATATAAATACAGTTTCCTCCTTTCACTGTTCACTCCAATGCTTACACTGTTTGGCGCAGAGGGGCACAGTGACTGACTTCCGTACATGCTTTTCTGTTCCTGAGTTCTGTAATTCCTGAATACAATTTTGAAGCCTTTTGAAGCGGTCTTTATGCTTAAAGAAGATGAGGCTGTCAGTTTTAAACATGGTGTCGTTCTATTAATCAGTAGCTGCATAAGTCGGTTACATTAATATTAATAGCTGAGAACACAGCATACACAAATGAAGAATCCATTGACATATTTACTTTAATACGGGAAATAAACCATACAGTAGACTACAGAAGGGCAGATCTGTCCTTTTCAGGATATAGAGATGGTGTTTGTGATAAAACAGAAATATTACTAAATGTTTTCATTCTCCGTCTGGTAATCACTAATGTTTACTGTCCTTACATGTATTAAACAGAGATTGATTTTTATTTCTGTCTTTTCTTCTGTTGTACCTTTGCTTTCCTTGTATTTTGCTTTGGATGTTGTATCTCTTTTTTCTGTGGATTTTGGTGTTCTTTTTTGATTATTTGTTTTTGTGCGCTATGTAAAGTGCAATAAATCTCTTAGGGCAGGGAGATATAGACTGCTGCATATTTATTTTGAGCAACAGGTCATTTTTGGTGCTTTTAATATCTTAAGTTGGTCTTAGATTGAGTTTTCATTTACCTGTTAGTTAGAAAACAGTGCAAAAGCTTAGCCCATCCATAGGTAGCAACTTAAGTTCTTTTGGGGAGTTTAGTGAGAACTCTATCTCATCAGAATTGTCTTTTAAGAGCTACTGAGGAACACTGAATGGCTTATAACAAGTATGAGAAACAGATAATAAGAAATTAAAATGCAGCTTTTGGGAGGTCTTTTGTGTTAACACTCGTGTATCTGAGGAACAGAAGGTCTGACTTGAAATGGCTGTTTCCATCAATTACTCTAGCACAGCATGTATAGTTTGAGCAGTTATGCTAGTATGGTGCTGTCAGGGTACATAACTTTAAAGCAGATTTTTCCTCAAAAGAGATTTCAGGTAGATTAGAGGCTAAGCTCACAGTGGGAGACTTTTGTTACTTAACTGAGTGGAATAGTCGACATACTATTAGAGGGAACTGGAGAAGGCAAACTGAAAGAAATGTTTATTCTCTTTATTGGAAAGTGGTGGCTGTAATTGTGTTTTGACTTAGTCTATTTCTTGAATATACATTTGTACAACATAAACAGACTCTGAAAAATAATTAAATGCTTAATGTAGATTGTTCCCTGAAATTTCAAAGCATTTCAACAGCTTAAAGATTTGATTTGGATCGTGTATTTAGGTAAAAGGGTGGTATCTCTTCCACTGAAGAAACTTGGAAGAAAATCAGAAACTGAGCACCAGAGGGTAACTAAGGTGGTATCTCAAATGATGTTAATTGTGGTGTGGAGAGAAGAGGGTCCTGAAAGAGAGCAGGCTTGGGAAGAAGCAAGAAGCTAAATAAAGGAAGAGTGGAAAGTAATAAATTGAACTTCACTTCTTACGGAAAGAAGACTCCGAGCTGATGTGCTTAGAAAAATTAATACGACGAAAGGTGAATTTTCTAAGTGGATCCACTACTACTTACCTAGAATAGAGATTGTCACTTTTATGTTTTGTTAGCCCATTAGCTTTTTTTTTCTGGCAAGGGAAGGTGGTGGGTGTTGCACCACCAGCATGGTTTTGTTAGTCTGTATATGCAAGAACTCCCTCTCTGTAAATGAGTGAGATCTGATTGACGTGTGTTTGTAAAGTGAGTCTTAGTGCTTCTTGGGAGGAAGGAATAATGAGTGGGGTTCTTGGCAGTCAGCATTTGTACAGCCTGCTTTCTTTGCCCATTGGCAAACTCAGGAGTGGCATGGGTATTCTTTCGGAGGTGGCAGCCCTCTGTGGGTGTTCAGGTTTTCTGGGAGCTGCTTGAAGAGTATTGCTACCTGCTGTAATGTGTGTGCATGAACCTGTTAAGGTGCGACACTCACAGAGTTGAAATGGTGCTGAAGAGAGGAGTTTCTGATATGTATTTTAGTCTTTTTGTGGGATGAGAAGAAAGATGGGGAGACTAACAGAAACAGGTGTTGAACTAGGTTGGTTATCCCAGTGGGTCTTTTATTGTAGAAGACATGGTTTAGGAAATTCTGACCCACAAATTTGATCAATAGGCAGTTTCAAAGATGACTTGTGAATGAGTGATATAGCTGTCAGAACAGAAAAAAGGCCGGTTTGTGAAAGAAGTGTCACATTTGTGTGCTCTTTTGATGTATGGGAGGGAGCAATTAAATAAACATGTACAAACATGCACAGTCTTTTGGGAAAAAGTGTTGTCTGTTGGTGGAAAGAATGGAAAAGATTCCAGAGGAGAAGTTGGTTTTGGTGTATGAAATTTACAAAGCTGTTGGATTATCCAATTTGAGACACCAGTATGGATGTGCCTACATACACTGGAATTAAAAAAAAAAAAAAAAAAA
>NW_010423614.1:3553-17474 GCF_000710305.1 Buceros rhinoceros silvestris
GGGTTGGCTAAATACACTGGAATAAAAAAAAAAAAAAAAAAAAAGAAAGAAAATCCAACAACCATAATCTAGGGGGTTTTTTTTGTGTTGATAGTCCTTATTTAAATCCAGCATAATCCAAAAGGATAGAAGTTCATGTGTTCAGCCTCAATATTTTGAACATAGGATTTGCAATTTCAGTGTATTTTTACCAGTAGATAGGCAGGTAGTCTGGCTCTGGACACAAGCTTAAGAATGGGTTTAAGCAAGATTAAACAGTGAAGTATAATGTCCTCAAACATACAGCATGTAGAGAGCTAACAGTAAGGAAAAGAAAAACTGCTGTCAGACTAGTATCTTCAATATGATTGAGTTGCGTATTCATTTGCAATCCAGGTCCCTGCAGTTTTTGAACTATGAGCAGTTTTGTAGCTGGTCCAGTAGGTGGAGATAAAGTTCTTCTCAATGTACCCCGAAGATGTGCAAAAAATGCTCATCTAAAGACTTCATTTTCTTAAGCAAATAGACAGTATTGGCTTTAAATTATTATTGGTTTGCATTTAGTTTTTTGATTTTGCTAAATAAAAGTTAACACTGCTCTCACCTCTGATTATATTTGTTATTCGACACTGCACTGAAAAACCTTATCTCTAAAGCTGGTACTGGTTTGGGAAGGTCGTGTTTTGGCTGAGCTTGTAAAGATTCACCTATGTTATAATAAATAGTTGCGTCACTTTGTCACTTCATGTGTAAATTAGACTAGTAAGGTTTTACTCTTTCATTTAGCTATTGCAGCAGAAAATTAAACAAGGACATGTCAAAGTGCTTTGAGCAGACCAGATAATAGCTCAATTTTCATGCAACTGCTTGCTTTTCTAGAAGAATTACTATTTGACCATTACTTAATTTAATTTTCTAATGTATTTAAAAAAAAACCCAAACATCTGTGAAGTGGTACTTATTCCACATTTTAGCAGTTGAGACTCTTTCCTCCTGATGCTAATATGCCAGTTATCACTTCAACATGTGTAGTTTGTGGTTCCTTAGCTATATAAGCTGTAATTGAGTTTGTCAGTTTGTCTTTCTCCACAGACATTGTAAGGTGTTGGTGTCAGATGATGAGGCAGAGTTCTTTAAAAAGTGTGTTTAGTATAGTGGTAAGTTAAGTGTTACAAAAAAATATTTAGCAGATGGAGCAGAAGAGTAATACCTGTTTAAATAATGTTGAAAAGCCTTTCTGTCATGTTCTTAGAACATTTGTATTTGTCTTTCAGTCTTAGATTGTGATAAGCACCTCATTACTAATGAGTTTTGAAAGCACTAAAGTATTCAAATTGCTTTCAGATTATCTTGATAATTCATTTTGATGCAACTATCATGATAAAGGGCAAAGATTATTGTGTCAAAATTGCCTTTCAGTTTTTAGTCAGTAAATCTGATATTACTTAGGTAATACAGTGTTAATCAAGAGGTTTCCCAGAAGATCCAACAGTTTTCTTTGGCAGAAACATTTCAGCAGTTTAATAGTTGTGTTATGCAGCAGCCTAAGAGAAGTGGGGTATGTTAGCAAGAAAGGCTTCAGGAGAGCTGGTTGCATTTTTTTCAAGTTATCTCTTCAAGCTCAAGCATGGCTCATCCTGATGAGGAAGAAATCAAGAAGAGGTCACAGGAGTCCCGCGTGGATGTACAGGGAGCTCCTGACAAAATCCAAATATAAAACGTGAATGTACAAGATGTGAGAGTGGAGTCACGTGACCCAGGAAGACCACAGAGACCTTTAAGTATGCGAGGATGGGATTAGGAAAGCCAATGCCCACTTGGAATTGAAGCTGGTGAGGGATGTGAAGGGCAACAAGAACTTCTACAGGTGTATTGGCAGCAAAAGAAAGACTGGGAAAAATGTGGGTTCTCTGCTGAATGGAGTAGAGAATCTAGTGATGAAGGATGCAGAGCAGGCTGAGGTACTCAGTGTTTTCTTTGCCTTGGTCTTTACTGACGAGACTTCTCTTCAGGCACCCCAGGCCCCTGAGACCAGAGGGAAAGTCTCAGGCAAGGAGAACTTACCTTTGGAGGAGGAGGGTCAGACCATGAAATATTTAGACAAGCCTGACATATGCAAGTTTATGGGACCTGATTGGGTGCATCCATGAGTGCTGAGGGAGCTGATTGATGTCATTGCAAAGACTCTTCAACTGCCTTTGAAAGGTTATGACAACCGGAGGTGGTTCCTCAGGGCTTTAGAAAGAGTCACTTCTTATCCTCATGAAGGCTAAGGAGAAGGATTTAGGGATTTATAGGCCCATCAATCTCAAACCTGTCCCTGATGATCAGGATGGAGCAAATAGTTGTGGAAACCATTTTGAAACACAGGAAGTACAAGAAAGTTATTGGGAGTAGCTGGCATCGATTAACAAAGGAGAAATCATTCCTTCTCAACCTGATAGTTGACACATTGACTAGAAAATGGTGTAGACTTTCCATCCTTCTTGATACCTGGAATCCAACTGGACAATAACCTGAGCAGCCTTCTTAGCTGACCCTGCTTTAAGTGGGGTGATTGGACTAGATGATCTTCAGAGGTTTATTCCAATGTTGGCCATTCTGTAATTCTATCCCAATAAAAACTAGTCTTATGTAGAACACAGGAGGTAGTTCCTCAGGCTTGAATTTGACTGTACAGGTCATTGGTGTGGAGCCTTTCTTGATGGGTGGAAAACTACTTTCTTTAATTTACTTTTCATTTTGTTCTATTAATCGAATTAATCTGGTACAGAGAGAGATGCAAATAAGTGGGTAGTGTTTGCTCTGCCGCCTTATTATTTGTCTGCTACCTGACCTCATTTAAAGCAAAGATGTATTTTAAAAGTTAGAAAATTAAAAGGATTGATTCAGTAGATAATCTGTGAGTCTACAAATTTAGCTTTTATTTCTTGGAATGAAGTCTAGAATTCTGTTAGGCTGCTGGTTTATTGACTCTTCCATAAGAGTGATCTGAAAGACTTACACAGTTGGATTTTGTAGTTAAGTGTAGGGGAAGTCGCTTATGATGGGGGAAAATGCTTATGGTGAAACTAGGAGAATATAATACGTACTTACGCCTACTGTTTCTTGGAGGCTGAAAATAACTGGTACCAGTCTGGGATGTAATTTTCATGCTGGGTATGGTTAGCTATTCAACATAGTGCTTACCTCTTTCAGAGTGAATGACCAGTACCAGTGTTCTCCAAATAAAATTTTTAATCTCAGTAATTATTACCTTTGATTAGGTTGAGTGTTTTCTAAGGTCAGTCATGCAAAAATGCAGAGAAAATAGGAAGGTTTTATCACTGTAAGTAAAATTATATAGTATGAGTAGGAGCTTGACTAAAATGGTCACAATTTCTTGTCAAAATACCTGATCACTTTTTAATGTTTTTCTGTGTTTAGCATTTACTGTCTAGTGTCTGTGTGTGTGTGTATAAAATTTCCCTGCTGTTAGCTTTCTCGAATACCTTACCCTCTCACTAAAATGGGACTAGAGGTGTGTAAACTGTGACTCTTGGGTGCAGAACACACGAGCTGCCACAGAGAAGACTGAACAAGTATGGACTTCTTGCCTCCATTTTGGGGGAAAAGCACATGTTGCAGTTTCTCGCTTATTAGTCAGAAGATACTGTTTGTTTTGGAGGCCTTATAACCTTCCTACAGAATTTAAAAAAAAAGTGTAGAGAGTGTTTTACAGTGTTTAACACCCTCCTGTAAACTACAGTGTAAAGTAATGCATTTATTTTTGTCTAAGTTAATTTTTATTGCTAGCTTTATTGTTTTTCCTCACTGATAGAGCTGTTGCTTCCTGATGATGCATGTAGCTGTCTTCTCATTGTGGAGGACAGTCTTTGCAGAAGATTTGTTTTAAGTACTTCCTTTTGCTTAAATCACAGTTTATCCTTAATTTAGCTATTTTCCTCCTTTTTCTGGCAAACATCATTTTCCAACAACTGGTTATTATTTCGGAAAGCAGTTTCGAAATAGTTACTAATTGAATGCAGATTTTTCTGATTGTGTGCAAGAAGAATTGTAGATTATTTAAACTTCATAGAGTTTGAATAATTTTGAGAGTATCTTGTCGTTAGAATTATTGTTACTTGATATTGTGACGTTGTAGTATCCATCTGTTTTTGAATATGTGCATATTTATGTAGATATGTATTTGTAAATAGAAACAGAAGGAACATTCATGGAACAACTGTAGATTGTGGAGGCATTTGTATACATAAATATATTTTCCTTAAGTAGAAAATATAACTTAATAGGTGTTTACATATCATCCTATATAACTTCAGGTGCGTAGTGGAGTCTGAATCTAGGTCCCTTCACAATGTAAGGGAACGAGGTACTGACATAATTCAGCTTACTTATGCAAGAGCTTTAATTGCAATCGGGACGTTCTTGTTGCTCACTGTTAACCCTACAGATACACTATAGCATGTACCAGGAACGTTTTGTGGTGCTTTTTCCTTCCTGAGCAGGGTGACTGTGGACAAACTGGCAGCATGCTGGCTGGCCACAGGCATGCCAAGGACTGCTCTGTAAGCCTGGAAGTGACGCTGCCCAGGTGCCAGTGTCTGGGAGCGTTTCTTGGCATGGTGAGTGTGCTAGTGCAGGCACAGCCTGCGCGGCTGCAGGGTGACCGAAGCCTTCCTGTCAGTGCTGGAGCTTATGTACCTAAACATAGTGGGATGAATCGTGCCTAACTGGTAATACGTGGTTGGAGATGTGTGTTAACCTGTCTTTGGATTTAAGTTTAGATGATCTGTTTCTTCTGTGCGTGAAACGTAATTTACAGAACTTGGTAAAGGAAAAGCTGATGTATTCACTGGACATGTGCTAATTAGTGTTTTTTAAATGAACTCTTTGAAAAGGTATCTGTTTACTTTAAAAAAACATATTTAACTAAGTTGAGTAAGTTACTGGAATTGAAGAGCATGAATAAAGAATTGGTTCTTAAGTAAAAGTTTTATAAATATTGATTAACTTTTGTGTTTCTATTAACATCTCTCTGTAGAGGGATAATACCTGACAACTTTCTTCTATCTTTCTAATGCATGTGAAGTTACTGGAAAATAATCAATATTTGCCTCTGATTTTTACATTTAATTAAAATTTTTTTTTCTTAGTAATTAGTTGAGCAGGAACTGATAGTTTCTGAATTTTTATGTTGCTGGCTGCTTCTGTTGCTTGTGTTTAATTCCTTTCTCCAGAGAGCTTTTTTCCAGCACTTTTTCCAGACAGCTTTTTTTTATCACCAAATGACATATTTGCATCTAATTCCAGAATAACTCTGTAGTGCTAGATAAGGGCCTGTAGGGAACTACATAAGCTAATGGTCTGTTATTAAATAAATAAAATAAAATGTATTCTTATTTTATTAATTTTTATTTTTGTAACTTATGACTATTTTACATTTAATTTTTATCGCTTTTTCAAGTACAGCTGTGATTAAAAAATGTGGAAGTGCATGAGGTGGCATATTTGTAACCTTGTAAATTATACAAAAGTAGAGTTAATTATCTTTTTTTACTTTATTGTTTTGACAGTCGGATTTTCTTTCAATCTGATGTGTGTATGCCACGCAGTCTTTGAGATATTTTTCCTTACAATCTTTCTCTGCGTATGGGGGATAATAAAGAGTCTATGGCAGAGTACACCTGGTGCATTTTCATTTCCTCTAAGCATTATGTAGAGATAAATTGCTCCACTGAGAGTTTGTCACAGCTGGCTTGGTTTTTTTCAGTCAGTCTCTGAAACTGTCTTCATTCCTTTTCTCTTGCTGCATATTACCGTTATAATCTGGCTGGGACAGGGACCATTTTTGAAAGTAATAGAAAAGGTGGCATTAAAACCGCCATCTTCATCCTGCAGAAACCAGTTTCTGCCAGCAGGTCTGTACTGGTAGATGGTGGCTAGGGATTCTTGTAAATACTTTAATGCAGAAGTCTATCTAGCAAGTTAAAGAACACGTTTCTGACTTTAGCCAGGAAGTTTTGCCCATAACTTCAGTTAGATATTCAAATAATACAGCGTTTAAATGTGGAGAATTCTATTATTTACATACATAGTATAATAGACCTTAGCAAAATCTAGTAATTTACGTTAATAATCTAAGCAGTTTTTACAGAATGAGAGAAATATGACCTCGGGCCTTTTGAACATACTTTGCTTGACAGACACTGGCATGTGTTGCTCTACTGCACTCAGTGTTCAGGATTCTCCCAGTATTAAGGACGTTATGTATGGCAGCGTGGGTACAGCGTGGTAGTATCTAGGTTTTTTATAGTTACAGTTTTGTGGATTTCTTAATTGTCCAGTTCTACTGTTAAATACACGTAGTTGCTTTTTCCTGAATAATAAAACCTTTATATTTCAAAATGATTTTTTCATAATGTTATTTCTCTTCATAGGGGAACCTGCAGGGGAAAAAAATAAAGCCTTTTCCTAATTTAATACTTTTTACCAGTTGCTCTTAAAGCCTAGTTATTGCTGCAGACAAATAATATTCCCTTCCAACCCCTTTGTTTTAACTGTCTTTGTGGTTAATGGATTTAATTTTGAAACAGTAATTCAGTGTCCCTTGCATAACTCTCACGGAACACGATGTATACCTGCTGTCCATATCTTCTGAAATTGAAATGTACTGAATTTAAGGGATGCCCATCTGCATTTCTTTCAGGAGTTTTCTAAAGAAGTAGGATATGGCAATGTGTTTTGGTACAAAGATTTTTGTTTCTATACGTATGTCAATTGTTTTCTAGTTCCCTAAATAGTGTGCTTCATATCTCGTTGCATATCGTGAAAGTATCCTTAAATGGCAAAGGATTCTTGGCAGTAAAGACTTAAAACTCCTTAGCAACAATGTCTTGTTCAGTCAGTTCTTTTGAAGCGTTGGTTCAAATAGCAGATGGGGAAAATCAAGACTGATGCATTCTGTGTTTCTTCATGGAAATATTTTATGTTATAGGACTGCTAATTGTTTAAGAGTTGACTTCACAACATAATATGCTACCACAAGAAATATTATTTGTAAGGTTCTTGTACACTTTGAGGTCATCAAATTAATAAAAAATTAATTTATTGAGGATCTTGACTTTCTCTACTGCTTCTTGCCCTGTTTGTTTATTCACATGGGAGTTAACTATTTAGTCATTTTGTAGACAGTTTTTAAATTATATCAGGGCGGAGTTAATTGAAAGCAATGGCTGGTACACATGCTATCTAGCTTTGGTTGTCTACAACTCAAATACCTAGTCTAAGGCTGCAGTTACATCACTGGTTTAAGTCAGTTTCCGTCAGGTCAATGTGACCCAATTCTCCTGGCTTCTCATTTCCATCCCTTTGCAATGGTTCTGGTTTTGCTTTACCCTGGGAGGAGCCAACTTGGAATACCAGTTTGTCAATGGACTGGACAAGAAACCTAGCTGTGGAGTAGACTCTTTGTGGTTTCTCTGATCTGGTTCACAAATGCTTTTGCCAAAACAGGCAGGAAAACACATATTAGAATAAGTGCCCAAACTAGCAAGGGACAGAGACAAGTCCTTTCACTTGTTATTTCCTAATTGTTGCCTGTGTGTTGGTGTTCTTGTATTGCATTTACAATTTGAAATGGATGTCTGTGAATGGTTTTTTTTCTCTCACAGGCCAGACATTTCAGGTTTTACACTTTTTAAATGTTCATCTCCTTCAGGATGAGTTCAGTAGTTATCTCACTTCATCTTTGGACCTTGAACTAGTTACTCTTACTTAGCCAGTAATGAACCTGCTAAGGTATTATATGCAAAGTATTTATTTTCTCTAATTTCGGCGCTGCATTACTGAAGTACACAGCTTTTTTACAGGGGTTAGGTGCAGAGAACAAATTCCTGACATATATTGCCAAGAATTTTAGTAAACAGTGTGATATATGGAGTAGGTGATAGACATTGTACGTTTTTCTTATTACAGTCATTTGAGTGACCAGCGCATCCATCCCAATCTCAAGAGAAGAATCCTGGTGTTTATAATATCATGCTCAATTTTCTTATTATGTTGTTTAAATACCAGAAGTTAAAGGTTTTAGACACAGAACCATACCTTTCTACCTCTGGATGTGTCCAGTATGGTAATAACATATGGTGACAGAGATACTGCATCCCTCCCCTCTTTCTTACTTTCTGAAAAAACAATAATAGATGTTTTGTGTTCATGGAAAACTGAAGGTTGTTATTTTGAAGCCAGGTCAAACTGATTATTTTTATAGGCTGCCATTCTTTGTGTGTATTGGACATGTTTTCACACCAGCCTCTGGAGTTTTCCTGCCTCTACCAGCTAAATGGCAAATCTTAAAAAACATTGTTTTGTCTTTGACCTGTCACTTGGTAATAAGAATTTAATGTAGTAGACCATGGCTTAAGCTTTGTAGATTTTTTGTTGTTGTTTAAACTAGGCTCTTTGGATAAGAGATGTTGGCTTGTATTCAGCTGGCTTCACAATTCTAATAAAGAAAAGGTTTGTATAAAGCGTTCTGGGGAGTAGGATCACATGCCGAGATTGAAATAAAAATTTTCCAATATAGAAAATAAGTTCTGCATTGGTTGGCCCTTGCCAAACCGTCTTTCTGTCACTGCCAAACTAGAAAATGGGTTTGTAGAGTGCTCAGTATGAAGATGGTAGGAAGCTATTTGCTAAGGATGCCATTCTTGTATAAAGCATGCAGCTTTACGACTATCAAAACAGTTGTCTTGTTTAGCAAAGTAAGGACTGTGACCTTCTCCAACATCCAAACATACCTGAGATTTTAAAGTTTAGCTATCATGTGACCATTACGAAATAGCAGCATCATTGCTCCCTAAATAAAGCTCTCTTCTTTTTGTTTGTGGAGCCAAATGGAGAATTACACTGAGGAGTGTTTTAAAACAAACTAATGTTTGGACAGGTCATAACCTGGATTAGTCTGACTTGATTTAAGGAGCAAAAGCTCTTATACTGGTGCAAGGCAGGAGCAAGAAAGTAGACTGAGGTGAGGAGAGTGCAGAATGAATTTTGAAGACTCACTTGGAATGACTGTACAACTTTATATTAAGACATTTGCATTTGCCTTTCAGAAATGTGGCAGAATTCCAATACTTCTGTGTTGTGGATGGAATTGAATGAATGAAGTTTCAGAAATTATGTATTTTAGTAGCTGATTTCTTCTGTGGAATTCAAAGTGAGAAAGGAATTCCAAGCAATACTGCAAAAAAATTTAGAAGGGTTGTTGATGTACAGAATGAAAGAACTGAATACTAAAATCAGAATAATAAGTACTAAAATTAGTTCTCAGTCTAAAGAAAATGCGTTGACACTCTTAGAGTTTGTTTATGGCGACTTTCATGAAATCCAGGAAAAGGCTTTTGGAAGTCAGGCATAATTATATTTATCTAATCAGTGGGATCAACTTAAAGTTTGAAGAGAGGAAGTACGAAATCTAAGTTAAAGGGCATATTTTTATAATTAAGTGAGACACGGTTCCTCTCTTGGGATGAAACACTGAAGCTATCAAGCTCTGATTGCTTCCTTTTTTTTTTATCTTCCAGGAAAGGGATCTTCCAGTTCCCACATGCATTACAGCCATGTGCATTATTACAACTAGTGTCTATTGTTTTCTTTGCCTTTCTGAAAGTATGTAGTCTATGGGTGGCTTAATGGAAAGGGAGTCCTTCCAGAATTCAAAATATTCTTTGTAGATGTCCCCTGCTAGGTAGATCATAGGATTTGAGACATAAGATAAAAGGAAGAAATCATCTTAGATGTTAGGATTCAGAAACATATGGAACTGTGGACTAAATGCCTTAAGTATTCCTATCTAGTAATTAATGAAGTTAAAAACATATGAATTATTAATCTTCTGTTGAATCTTTTATATTTTATTTTGTGTCTTATGCTGTGCTATGGGAAAAATTGAAGGAGATAGTTAAAACAGTTTTGTCATTACTCTCTTTCAATAGGCACTGTTACGTGTATGCAAAATCACACTGCCAACAAAAATCAACAGTCTGAATCTATTGGATCTTGTAAGGTTGCTTATCAGTAGAAATGTAACAATGTTTTACATGACTAACTAGCTGTCATGGAAACTGGAGCACAAACTTCCCTCATCTGTCCCTGTACAGAACATTTTTGTCCAGTGACATCGAGGCTTACCACTCCTTATCTCTGCAGTGCTGGTAGTGAGAGTTTCCATTCTTCTTGCCTCTTTTATGTATACAATTTGCATGGTAGTCATCTTGGGCTTTAGAAGTGCGTGATACATGCCTTTAGTTCTGGATGGTGACATCCTTTCCACACAGTCTCTATATATGTACATTATATCCTTATGGGTAGATCATACTGTTTATTACACATCTGTATTTCACTTATTTCAGAAGTCTTGATAGTTTTTGCTGACTAGTATTTGTATTGGTACTCTATAGTAATTTTACATCAGTACTTGCTAATTTTTTGAGCTATGTGCTGAGGTTTATAGGGTACTTGCCTACTTAACTTACTGTACTTTCATGAAAAATAAATTAAAATTGCCCTCCAAGTCTCAATATGCCATAGAGGATTACATGTTTACTCTGTCTTTATCTCGTTCTGAGTTTTTTTGTAACTTCTGTCATTATTGCTATGTGATGTTGATATTCATTAACATTGTAAAGAGGCCAGAAGTCATAGAGGGAAAGAAGATGAAGGGGAATCGCGTTATTTAGTACAGATAACAAGAGCACGTCAACTAGATGCAATGGAACTACTCAGAACAGAATGTGAGCTGACTACTACTTTTTGTGTATCATCTTTCCCAAAATGTTTTGCCTTGTTAAAACACTACCCTTGAGCATCATATTTTGGCAATAAGTCAGTTTGATAGAGAAATACGGGTATCTAAGTCCCAGAAACTTTTTTTGGTGCTGTTGAGAACTTTTGACTTCTTGTCTTAGTTTCTATGACTGATTTCTGAGAAACAGTATGATCATAATGTGAGATGAGAGAGACAGAGGTGTCAGCGATCTATTTTTTACAGATACAAATCTTCTACCTGTATTTCTCTAGTATCTATAGTTGCAAGATAAGTTATGTCTTAAATGCACAGTAGAACAATGATTCTTCAGTTTAAAAAGGCAGTGCTAACAACAGAGTTGTTGATACAGAGGAAATGACAATTGTATTCACATATACTGTAAGTCATATTAGAGTGCTGAAGAACAGAAATTGTCAAGACCTTCCACACCACTGAGAAATATTCTTACACGCGAGAACATTTGTCTTGTGGTACAACTACTTTATTCATTTAAGGGCATTAAAAAGAACAAGTATTACATATAAAATTAAAACAAAAATTCCATTTTCAAAATGAAATTTCATGCTCAACATTAGTGTCAGACAAGACGGCAACTCATAAAAAAGAAGCACCTAAGGAACCCTTTACAGGGTTTAAAAGCTGCTTTGAAATTATCTGTAAACTCATGGAGTACTTTGTAAAATCCCAGCCTTGTAATTTAGCATAACATAATTAAAATCAGGTGTTGACTGTCATTTTATGTGCAAGAACTCTGCAGTCAAATTAAACAGTGATGAATAGGAGCAGAACTGAGGTTTACATATGGAAATTCAAATCAAGAACAGGAATGCAAGATTTATTACTTCCAAACCTGTCATTTCATTATTTAAGCAATAAGAACATGCTGTCATAACCTTAAAAGCTTCAAACAAGAATTGTATAGTTTCAGTAAAATCAATTAACTATTTTAGTATCCTAAACAAAAGCTGCAAATTAATATAAATCAAGAATCAGATACTGCAACAGTTATAGCAGTTTAACTATTCACAGAGAAGTGATGTTTTTTACTGCTGAAATGAAATCTAAATAACGAAGATTCTGTTCCTCAAAATAGTTTCAATAGTAGTTCCTCTGAAAGCAGCAGGAAGAAAAATGTAAAAGAAAAACTGTTACGCTGTATCTGAAACAATTTTGAGGTCGCATTCCAGTCTTGAGAATTGTTCAGGTAGCCTTTAGAAGCATACAAGTATAGCTGGAATGATGGGTACCATTTGTTTTCTTCTTAGTTGAGGCGTTTCATCCTTTTAACCTTTTAATTATGATTTAACTTTCTAATATGACTTATAGTATATGTGAATACAACTGTCATTTCTTGTGTATCAACAACTCTGTTGTTAGCACTGCCTTTTTAAACTGAAGAATCATTGTTCTACTGTGCATTTAAGACATAACTTAACTTGCAACTATAGGTACTAGAGAAATACAGGTAGAAGATTTGCCTATCTGTAAAGAAGTTGTAGAATACTGCTTACTGTCTGGTGAATTAAGATCTTTCATAGTATATTTTTACACACTTCTTTATATTCTGTTTTATAATTACTTGACAGCTTTGTGCTCATAGAATACAGGTAGAAATCACTTTTTCTTCTTTCTCCTCCTTAAGGAAAAGATTCAGCTGTATAAATCAGACTTATTTTCATTATATGCACTATTAGTGTCCGGGTATCAATGACCTGATATTGAGGGGTCTAATAAGTGCAAGAATAGTAACCCCAATGAATTTTTATACTTTGAAATGATGTGCATTAGTTGTGTGCATGCTCTTTTACCCCATGTCAATTCAGTATAGTTTACCTACTCAAAGAGCATTACAGGAAATTTGTTTTCATGTGGACAAGAACATCTATGAGGTCAGGTGCCACTGCAGAACTGTCGCGCACCTCTTTATCTCTGATAATTAGTGTGGCCATACTTAAATCGGCCTGTTAAATTAAAATGTTTTATTGAAACTATTAGTAGATAGTA
This sequence comes from Buceros rhinoceros silvestris, assembly GCF_000710305.1. Classification (NCBI taxonomy): domain Eukaryota; kingdom Metazoa; phylum Chordata; class Aves; order Bucerotiformes; family Bucerotidae; genus Buceros; species Buceros rhinoceros. The sequence continues at coordinate 16,368 of NW_010423614.1, forward strand.
AAGCAGTCAGTCTTAACTTTCTTCCTGCATAATCAGGAGAAATGTATGACACTTTGCCTTAAAATTATTATGCTTTTGAGCTACAGATGATTCATCAATACTGTCAGAATTGTCTGCAATAAAAAAAAAAAATTAAGAGTTGCTAAGATTTTAAAAGAAGATTTACTATTGTACTTCAGGTATTTAAAGACTTTAACCAATCTTGTAAAGATTACCAGTGAGCTCAAACATTCTGTATGGCACTAACTATGGACAAGAAATTTTTTTTTTGTGTGTGTACTTAAGCAAACAATTTCCTTTCACCTGTTCCAGCACACTGTTCCTTGAGATGTTTCTATAAAGTGCCATACACCTCCCTCCCCACTCCCAGCAGAAGAAGTGTTTTACTGTATCTCTTAGTATATCTTCAGATATTTTCAGTGTCACTGTCTCAATCTGTTCCTGAAGCATAAACTGTGGCAACCCTGTCAGAGTAAAGCTACAGGACTCTAAATCCTGCATGATCTGCAGTACTGGGTGTCACAGTTTGAAAAGGGAGGCTGTTCCCCCACCGAAAGGAAATGCAATGGAATAGTGTGTTGGCTGGGAAGCCAGCCAAAGCTCACACAGAAAACTTTTGATGCTCGTTAACGTGCTGATAAGCCATTAGCGGGCTCATTAAGGCTTTAGGAAATGGTAACACACAAGCTACATATATGAGCGATAGGAACAGAAAAGTTTAATAATGCAGACGCCCTTGAAGTTAAACCGGACTGGGAGAGGGAGAGAAAGAGATTGAAGGGAGAATAAATAAAAGTGTACAGTTACATATAAACTCTCCCGATCGGAACGATCCTCTGCTTACAAACTCCACCCCACAATGGCTCACCACGCTGGGGAGGGGAGGAAAAAGTCCGTCCGTAATCTGTCCGTTGCCTGACGAAAATGCTCTTGGTATAGAAACTTTCTCCTGAAGCAAACCTTTTATGCAGATAAAACATAGCCCTTCTTTTCCTTCGGGGTGGCCGTAGGAAACTTCATTTCTTTGCCAAGGAATGCTTCTTCCAGACTCCCACACACACACATATCTGCGCTGTGGGCCGCCCAGGTCGCGTCTTAAGGGAATAT
>NW_010423615.1:0-7391 GCF_000710305.1 Buceros rhinoceros silvestris
GGGGGAACTTACCTATGCAACTATGTGCTCTGTCCCCCTCCAGTGGCAGAGATCTTCAGGAAACAGCTACCAGGGCTCGTTAGCCCAGCTCACCCAGCCACAGCCATCTCATGCTTTCCAGAGTGGAGTGTGGGCATTTGGGGCCACCAGGCAGTGCCACACGTTGTAACCACGGTGGGCTCCAAAGCCAACAAGGCATGGTGCCAACAAAGTCCTTGCCAAGGAACGTGCCCTGGCAAGAGGGCCAGTAGCCTGTGGAAGACTTGAGCCAACCACAGCCTCATCCTCTGCAGACCTTGCCTTCAGCACAGGCACACAGAGCTTCGTGGCTCCTATATTCACCTAAGAAAAACACGGGTGGGCCAGTAGCCTGTGGAAGACTTGAGCCAACCACAGCCTCATCCTCTGCAGACCTTGCCTTCAGCACAGGCACACAGAGCTTCGTGGCTCCTATATTCACTTAAGAAAAACACGGGTTTTGACTTCCGTTTCTTCCCTGCCCAAGGTACCATTGCTAGAAATGGAGGAAGGAAATCCCCAGTACCTCAGTATACAGAACTACAAATCTGGTCTTGCATCTGCCATGCCTGCAATTTCCTCAAGGAGCTGTAGTTGAGCAGGGACATTGACTGGTTGACTGCGAGCCTGCCAGCCTTCATAGTACACGTTCCCTCCATGGCAGAACGTCCCAGCTCTTGTGAAAGATCCCAAGAGAGCCCAGAAAAACAGGGATCCACCTAGATCCTGGCATGGAGACGCTCAGGCAATTTTCCTACAGCAGTTGCTGGTATGGCGATGATGCAGCACAGGCAGACATGACTGTCTGTGTCATGTCTGACAGACATGCAGACCGCAGACCCTGCAGACCCAATCACCTTCAGGCAGCAGGAACATCCTCCAGGCTGGCCATGAACTTGGCATGGGGAAGATGAGGGTGAGAGGTCTGGGAAGATAAGGAGGCCAACCGGCTGGCAACGTCTAGTGTTTTCCCTTTGTGTAATGACAGAAGGAAAACACTTCCACACCCTCGTAACTAATTTTACCACCAAGATACCATATGTGAGCTGCAGTAGGACCACACACCAGGGAAGCGAATTGCAACCATACCACAGCCCAACTCTCCAGCAGCTAACTGCTCCCTCCAGGAAGGCACCCAGCAGCCACAAGCTGGCCTCATTGGGCCTGCTCAGGCTGTTGAGTAGGGGAAGGGTCCAATACCAGTCAGTCAGTGGAGAACTGTTCAAGACGTGAGGGCTAGCTAGGCTAGAGGAGGGCATGGGGAGTTTGTTGGACCTACTGTGACCTCTACTGGCTTGGTCTGAAATTGGTATGCTAGTTGGCCTGGTCTCACCAGAGCATGGTGGAAGCTGGTGTCCCTCCTGCAGGGCTCCCAGGAGCTTGTACACTGCAGTCCTTGGGGATCACTGTCTCCAGCGAAGTCTTTGCTCTCACTCCTGATGCAAATGTAATGCAACTCCCTCAGCCTCTCTGGAAAAAAAATCAACCTCTAATCCCCACAAAATCCTTCTGCGGTCCCCAGGCGTGCCAAGTTTAAGCTGTAATCTCCTCAGAAAGCTAAGTGGGGTAAGGGAGTGCCACATTGAGATGGGAGATTTCCACGGAGCAGTGCTGTCCTGTTCCAAGCAGGACTGGTGATTCATGGGCTCCCACCCCAGGCCTCCCCTCATCCCACTGCCAGTGTGGCCACTATTAGCTCTATGCTACGGAAGGGACCCTCTCGGGGGGATGGAAATGATGCCCTGCACCCCTGTGATCATGAGAGGTCATGACAGGTGCCTGCTCAGGTCTCCTGCGTACGAACCTTGGAAAGGACATCCCAATGAGGAAAGCAGGACACCTCACCCCCTCAGAGCTGCTATCTCAGGTTCTGAGTCTGGATCCATTTTCTCCAAGATCAAAGCTGGTTTAAAAGATTCCTGTTTCTCCCAAGCCTGGCTGCTTGTTCCTGAACATGTGCTGCAATGTTCTACCCTCTCAGGGGCATATTGATGACAATTTTTCCTCATCAGAAAGCTGCCCCAGCCTGGTGTTCCTGATCCTGCACAACAGCTTGTCCTTCCTCCTCCCCTTTGCCCCCAGTGGTGTCACTGTATCACTATACATAACCACAGAGAGAACTCATTCACTGAAATGGTTCAGGTTAAAAAAAACCAAAAAACTTCTAAAATCAAAGCAAGTTTTGTGTCTCTGTGAAATCCACTCCATGCTCCAGCTTGTAGATGACAGCATTAGCAAAACCAAAGGCACAGCAAACCTCAGTGCAGGGGCAGGAGCCAATGCTTTGGGTCAGAAACCTCTGCCCGTCTTTGCTGCCAGGTGAACTGAAGCACTGAACTGCATCCTCGGGGTTTCAGGACCCCAGAAGAAGCTGTTGCATCACTTCTCTTCAGCTCAGGGTTTTGATATTTTCTACGCAGGCAGAGAGCAGGGAGCTTTCTTTTCTAAAGGAAATCTGAGCTTTCCGTTTAATCCTGTGTTTTTAGGAATGCCTGGATCTTAATCCAAACCTGGAGTTTTGACTGTTTTAAATAGATGTTGTGTGACGTTTCAGAGCTAGCTGCTTTTAATTGATGACCTACTGTCTGTTCCCACTGCTTTGTGTGTTAGGTTATAGTTTGATGAAAAACACTAAAATACACTCACCCGCATGCCCCTCTCCAGCCTCTACATATACAAAAGTACAGAGGGGGAAAGAGAGGGGCAAAATCATCAGCAAACCAGTAGGGTGCTGAACCTCACTTTATAAATCAAAACCAGAGACGCGTTGGTGGTGATACATGAAAGTGTCACAAGCTGCCCCCATAAAAGACACCACAGAACTAGTTTTGGTTGAGTGTTTGTGCTTTTTCCTATGTAAGCTACTGCCTCTACAGCAACACAAACGTTTCCTGTAGCAGAAGATCTTTTCCAGTAGTTTCACGTTTTAAGTACAATTCCTTCTTCAATACTGAACACGACTGAATGCTCATACAGCTTCAGTGGGGTTTGCACTCATCTGACCTCTCTCGTTATCCAAATACTCTTCAGCAAGCACACCTTTCTCTGGGCTGTTTGTTCCTGCTAAACACAGGACAGACTCTCACCAATGTTGCAATATGTACTGAACAAACACTGTGTCGTGATTTAAAAATAAAATCTGGTGAAATGAAAAACCGAGTCATTTCAAACCTCCTAGAAGACATTCCTGGGTTACAGGAACATCTCTGGAAAAGCCAAGACACGCAGACAAATGACACAATGCATCCTTATCAGCCAACCTTTGTCCCAGCAGATCAGATTGCTTCTTTCCTATACGATGTATAGTATGGACTTCCGGACTTGACCATACCGCGATGCTCTAGTAAGAGCCTAGCCTTTCTTTAGCAAAGGGGATAGTCCTCATAGACGAGGGGGGAGGTGTTTGGTACACCTCCAGATAGCTGACAGTGCCACAGCAGAGAGTACTGCCAGCAGTGAATAAACAACAGTGAAATCACAAGGCAAGAGGCTACACGATTACTCTTACTATTGCGTTTTTGTTGCACAACCACCTAGAATATTCAAACTCCCATCTTTAGGCTGACACACGTTTACCAAAACCCGAGGTCTGCCCCAAGAAGCAGGTGAACCGAGAAGACCACAGAGGAAGTTCCTGAATACATTGTTTGGTACACCTCCAGATAGCTGACAGTGCCACAGCAGAGAGTACTGCCAGCAGTGAATAAACAACAGTGAAATCACAAGGCAAGAGGCTACACGATTACTCTTACTATTGCGTTTTTGTTGCACAACCACCTAGAATATTCAAACTCCCATCTTTAGGCTGACACACGTTTACCAAAACCCGAGGTCTGCCCCAAGAAGCAGGTGAACCGAGAAGACCACAGAGGAAGTTCCTGAATACATGCCGTCCCCCACCCCAGGAGCAGCTGAATTCTACAAGCTGATCCAGTGTTGGTCTGAAAGAAAACATGTACCACCGAGAGAGTTATGATGACTGTGACTGTGAGAAAAACAGTCCTGCGATACCAGTCTTGACCTCACTGGAGCAAAGCCTTCTGAGTCCATGAGGCAGGGTGGAGTGAAGCAAGATAACTTCAGGAAAGAGACGCAAACACTCCCAAAACAAGAGGCTCAATAACAAGTGAGGAGTCACTGAACAGGAAGGCAGTTGTGGGCTCTGCCGTGGGCTGGAGGCTGAATCCCCAAAGCTGGAAAGTTCCCTTTGGTGTCCGTATAAATATTTCTGTAAGTTATTTTTAAGCGTGTGTTTTGAAGCTGAAATATATTTAGACTAGTTAAATGAAAATGTGGTTTATACAAGGTTGCTGCTGTAGAAATTTCCCACGCTGGGGAGCCTGCTCGGCCGTGCTCAGTCCATGCCAGGGTACCCAGTCCTGCGGGCAGCTTCGCAGGCTGGCGCCATGCGGGCAGCAACACGGGGCAGAAGCAGGGGCAGCTCCCTCATCGGGGAGGAGAAGACAGCCACGCAACGGCCCCATTGATGACACAGGAAGGCTGGCAGCCCATGCAACATTTCCACCCTGCTTTTTGATACCAGCCTGCAAGAGCAGGGTAAGATACGGTGCAGCATATGAAGGGCTGAGGAGGAAATCCTGGGTCTAGAGAAAGCAAGTTTTCTCCTTCCTGTGAGCCACCGCCGAGTGACTTTCCCAGGGTGCAGCAGGGGTCACGACAATAGTCTCTTCCCGATGCAATGTAAATCTGAGGTGCTGGTCACATGTGGTCCGATCTCAGAGCACTTGCCACAGAATCAGGATGTTGCTTTGGCCAAGCTCCAGCTTAGCTCAAGCATCCAGCACCCTTTTGCAGAAGCTAGGGATCAAAAAAGTTCATGAGATGGACAGCACAGTCCCCTTGCCTGGTACGTGAAGGCTGCCACCTAGGACCGCGGCATGCCACGTTCTACCTCTCTGCTTCTCTGAAGAAGTTTCAGTAGGTTGCAAACGCATTTTTCCCTGCACATCCTGAGCCATTCCACAGTGCTGCTGCACACATATGGACGGTTTTCTGTCCCATTCCAGAAAGAAGTGCTTTACAGTGGATGGTAAAGTCCTTCTACTTGTGTTTAAGGCTGAAGAAGAAACACAATTATTAACGCACTGGTTCACATAAAATAATGCTGCAAGTCACACCACGTAGAAAAATGCTTTTTCTTCCATTTTGCCTGCACATGTTATGTGTCCATCTCATGAGCAAAATTCTCACAAGCTTTCCCATGGATTTCAGACGACTGGGTTGATTTAGGAAAAACCTTTTGAAGTTTCTCGACTCCAGCCTGCACAGTTGGATTGCTTTTCAGGGGAGTTCTGGGAAGTGCACATCCAACAAAACCTCTTTCCAGGACTCTGATTTTCTTTTCCAGCTCTTACAGATAGTCCAGCTGGAACAGCAGCATCGTGTATGCTATAGTTTAGAAATCTGACCTAGTTCCTTTAATCTGCACTAGCCATGGGAGCTCTCAGAGGGCTCAGAAACAGTGCACAGCCTCGCCAGGTCACTCGCAACACGGGCTTTAAAGAAACAGCTTCATCCAAGAGTAAAAACATCCTTTGGTGGATATTAAATTAAAAAAAAATAGGGGGCAGGGGGAGGGGGGGACCGTGAGCTTAAGCAACAGCAAACGAGTCTAGTTTCTTCTTCAGATGAATGAAAACTAAATTCTCTGCAATGCAGCCCGCATCACTCATCAGAGCTCGTCACAAGGGAATTCCAGAAAAGAGAGCGAGAGATGTATCTGGTAAATACAAACACAGGATTAACAGCAACTGACCAAATGGCAGGACCCCAATCAAGCTGCTGAAATGAAATACAAAGCTTACAGTAAGTCCCAGATTCCCCGTTTGCTGTGCTGCATATCCCCAGTGCTGGAGGGGCAAGACTCCCCAGCTGGTAGGCTGCCATGTGTGCAAAGGCTGCTCACGGGAATGGCAGGACCGCCAAAGTGAAATTAAATCCCAAGCAAAAGCAATGTTGCTGCTTTCTGCCCCTCCCCCAGTGCTACCCTTCAAGGTCCAGAAGCCGCCTCTCTGAACAGCGTTTCTCATCCCAAAGAGTATCATCCGAGCATTTTGATGTTCCTTTTATTTTCCCCTAACACACCCAAGGGCTTCATTTTTTTTTCTTTTTTTTTCTGAAGTGAGGGGTTACTCCTTGTAATAAAGGAAGGCTGGGAAACACGCTTCTAGGCCTCCTTTTCTCAGTGTAAGCAAAGGTTTTTACAAACCATATTCCCAGTCTGTTTAGAGTCTGTTCTCTTCCTATGATGATAGGTGCCATTTAAAAAGTCAGAAGAGGGGCAGACCTGCACTCCTTCGAGTCGAAGCCAATGACAACATTTCTTATCCTAAATCACCCTCATCTTTTCTCTCTCTCATTACAGAAGTGCTTTTCCCAGGCTCCCAGGCTTTCTCAATAGCAGCGCCCCAGCCCCCTCTGTTTCCTTTTTACCAGAGCCGGAGACTATATTCCCTTCCCATGAGAAAATGCTGTTATAATATTTGCTGCTTTTTCTTCTTTTCCCTTTCACCCCAATCCCATTTTTGTTTTCTTTTGACCCCGGTGGCACACGGGGAAGAGCTTTTCCACCCAGCCATGCCCACTTACACTGAGCCTCCTGGCCAAGCAGCTACAGCTCATTTAGAACACGGTCCCGTGGCCGATGATTTGACCGGTCCCTGGCCAGCCTGCTTTGCTTCTTTGAATGTCAGGGTCCAGACATTCCTACCTCCCTCCTTACGCCTCCTTTGGAGTAGAGATAACATTGTCCCAGGGGGGAAACCTCTGGGCTTCGTTAGCAATGCTGAAAATGCATTTTGGATGCAGTCTTCACCGTGCAAAGAATCCCGACAGAAGCAACACACTTGTCTCATTGCTTTGATCAGGCCACTTGAGGGGAATATCAAGTATACAAAAAACGACATTTCCTAAGATCAGCTGTGAAAATTTAAGGGGTTGCCACTGCCTGCCCTGTGCCAGAATTCCTCTTCCTACTCTGTGAAGGGAAACATTTGCAGAATCACTGGAGTTTTGTTTGGCTTGGTTTTGGACGATGGGAATTTTGCTTTTGTTTCCCAGGATTCCCATGCAGCTGGAGGAGTTTTCCAAAACAAACCCCATCCTCCATTACAACCTGCAAAAAGATGGGCTCCAAGGGCAAAAATACAATAATAGTAACAATTGGAATAACAAGAACATTCAGGGTGAGGCAGGTGAACAGGAAGAAACAAAGGTGAGTTTTGGAAAGGCGTATAGACCCTGCTGCTGCAAAGACGACTCTGCCTTTGGGTCCCCAGCGCCAGGAGAGAGCCGCCCCGGGGTACAAGTCACTTCGCGGCCTTGCTGTAGGGGGTACAGTGCAGGTACAGTAC
>NW_010423616.1:0-4294 GCF_000710305.1 Buceros rhinoceros silvestris
GAGACAGGGTGGGCAGAGCCCTGCCAGCTCGCTCGGAGCAGGACCCTGCTGCCAGCCCGACCTGCCAGGATCTCACAGCCTTGGCAGCGTGGAGGAATCCGCTCCTTATTACTTGTGGTGCAGCAGCAGATGCAGGCGGTGAGAAGTAAAACACGTCGAATGTGGTCACACAGCCAGGTTTCCCTAGCCAAGGATTAGGCTTAAAATATGTTCTTAAAGTCAAGAATTTTTCTAAATTTTTACTTTTTTCCTTTTTTCATATTTAACCTGCTTTTGATAAAAACGTCTAATTAATTTATTTGCCAGTGTATGTGCCTCAAACACTTCTGGCACAATGATCTACCTGGAGAGCCCTAGAGCTGCCCCTCTGCCGCCACGGCACCGTTGGCGATACGTCGTGGTAACCCTGTGCTCTTCCTGTTCTGTCTTTAGCCCTAGGTCCCTCCTAGCAATCGCAAACAGTACTGTAACTTCTGAGAGCTCTGAATTTCCTATTTCTTTACAACCCACATACATTTTACAGCACAGCTGACTCTAGTTTTCAGCATCAATCCTTTAAGCTTCGGCAGTTTTCCACACTTCTTGCCTCAGAAAGCCACTGAAACAACAGTGAGTTCCTCACCGCTACCATGGCAAGGAAAAGCTGAAGAATGTGCTGTTAATGTAGCTACAAGGTCAAAAGACAGAAAAAAAGCTAAACAAAAATATCCGAAGCACGTTACTGTTTAAAACACAGCTGTTCAAGGATCGCCTTGGGACCCAGCTGCTCTAGCAGCAGCACTTCTTCAACAGCAGTAGTTAAATTTAGGGGGTTCCCCTCCCTTTCCGCTGCTTACTGTCCCTCTGACAAGACCTAAATTCTGCCACAGGAAGGCGACCAGAGCGTCTCTGAAGGTGACCTGAGAGAAGGTGTTGCAAAGAACCGGACGAAGCAGGAGGAAAGGACACTTCTCTCCCCTGGCACTGGAAAAAACCCGGGGAGCTTCTTGGACTATTCACCTCACGGGCAAACGCGGGGGAAGAACATCCGCCTGTGCAACGGCGTCAGTTCTGCATTGAACGGCACCGGCGATAAAAGCCAGAACAACTGGTTATTTCTCTGGCGTCTCTCGCCTTCGGCTGCCACCAGCCCTTCCTGCAGCAGCACATTCCACTGCCCCTGCTCGTGGTTTCGGTGGGTTGTCACAAGCACAGGACAGCTTTCACTCTTTACTGACCCAGCAGAGCAGCTCGCAGGGGGCTGTTTCCCGGTGCCCCCGTCTCAGAGCCAGCTGGGCTTGTCTCCAGTCTTTTTCCGCTCCAGCCCAAGGGAGCGCTCCAGAACTCCTGCTCGTGCTCAGCATTTCTCCAGAAGTTCACCCAGCTTTAACACCTGGGGTTGCTGTCGGTTTGTTTAAACATACTCTATCAGTGGAAGTTCTTTAGCGACTTAGAATTTCTCCCCTAGCATTTCCGCACCAGCTTTAACAACTCCAACTGAAGAGGCCTTTGCCAGGGACTCCCTTACATCTGCGGAGCCTTGCACTGTGAACCAACACTCAAGCCATGGGTTTAGCTGAAGAACGAAAACCAGGAGTATCAGAAATGCTAAGAGCTGCTGCACTCCACTGGTAAATGATGCATGACCACGTCGCTCTTATGCTGGAACGCCTCCAAGCAAATAAAACAGGACACACAGCTGCGCTGGTGTTACTCCTGAGCTAGTCCACGGTGGGGTCTGGTGAGCATTTGACCACCAGACGCTCAGGACTCGCCCAGCTAGATGAAGGTGTTATTTAACATGCTGATCACCGCTGCCGTGTGGGTGAAAGAGATGACACCTGGAGCGGTGCTGCTGGACTGTGGGAAGTGGAGCAAATGTACCATCAGGCGTGAGTCAGTGCTCTGTGAACACAAAACCCTGCCAGCAATTAGTCAGAGATGTTTTGAAGTGCCTCTCATCTCAGGGAGGAAGTTGATTAAGTTTCTAAACCTGATGTATGGGGGGAAAAAATGGTATTTCATACCCTGTCAACAGGAAAATCAACACTTTGATGATGTGTGACAGCTAAAACTAGCAAAGCAGTTACAGAACTGGTATCACAAGAAAATCGTGAGGAAACAGCTGTGGGAGGAACATGGGAAGCAGCAGCATGAACCAGGCTCTGCATCAGGCTTTGCCTTCAGGCCCTTCCTCTCCCAGACTTCTTGCATAACACTGGAAAACTCAGATTCATCTGCAAAATGGAAGTAGAAATTCCTTTGTTACCTCATCTAGGGAAAGTAGGCCTCGAGCACGGACTGCCTCTGGCCGTGCGTGAAGCCAAGGGCAGTCATGATTTTAAAAATACAGCACTTCCCACTCACAGTGGCCGAGCAGAGCCGCCAGGCGCTGCTGCCAGAACGGAACAACAGCAGGAAGTTGTGAAGCTAGATCCAAGCAACGCCCTTTGGTACCAGAACTGACACCACAGTGCCTAACCGGGAGGCAGCTGCCTCTGCGGGATCCCCATCCTCGCCTGGCCTCTGTTCTGCGAACAGGCGCTTGCTGCGCCAGGAGGGGACAGAAGCAGCCGGCCTGCCGTGCAAGGGCAGCGCCCGCGCCTCAGCGGAACACCAAGCCGAAGAGCTGCGCAGGGGCTGTACAATTCCTGTCCGAGGACTCACAGATCTCCAGGGTTCAAGGAAATGCCTCCTTTTGCTTGGGAGCCTGGGGGTAAACGCACACGCTTTCCCAAGGAATTAAGTGTTTCTCTTTTAAGACACAGACCGATCAGGTAAAGGCAGTAGATGGACTGTGTAGATGCAGATGGTAGCACGGAGCTAAGGGTGGTTTTCACCTGACAATTGTTTCTGCATTTTTATGAGCTTTAAACTGAACAGCCACTGAGGAACAATCCAGCACTCCCTGCTCTGGGGGTCGTGCCACTTGTGGGCTGACCAGGGACGGACAGACCTTTGTTTCACTTCTGCATGGTAACAAACCAGCCTCAAGTCAATCTGAGTGCTTGGACAGAAAACGTCTCTTAGAAGACAGGCTGGACCACAGCACATGAACATGAGCACCCACACCTAACTGCTGCCCATTGGGAGCTGCTCCCTACCCAAGGATTTGCGTTGCCTGGGGATGCAGTGGATGTAACTGCACTTGAGGAAAGACAGATACTGCCATGAGCGAGGAGATTGTGTTTGGTTTTGGCAGTCAGGAACACATCGGTGCGCTTTTCTGTCTGCTGGCACGCAGGGTTCCAAGGAACCCAACCATCAGGAGTGATAAACGTGGTACAAGGAGAGGGTCACCGGCTGGCTGCATACCGGAGGGAGGCACAGACTAATGGAGTACATTTAAACTGTTCTAATGAGCAACACACGAGAGATCGCTGCCCCCACATATACCACAAATACACCGTGTGTTTGTGATACATACAGATCTGTTCAACCCCAGACCTCACACCTACGGCATTCAAACACAACCCACAGGGTCAGGCGGGGCAGTTTTCTGTAACTGGCCAGCAGTTAATCGTCACACTCGGCATCATGGGGACATCAGGAGAGAACCTCCTGCGTGCCCGCGGGACCCCGCCTGCACAGTGCGGCACCCACTACCCCAAGGGCTCCCCAGGGGCTGGGCACCTGCAGTCTGCTCCCAGGCCTGTGCGAGCTTGCCCTGCTCTGACATCCGCACAGGGGGTGAGCGCAGAGACCGCAGCGGAGCGACACGCACACGCAGAGACCGCAGCGGAGCGACAGTTCGGTGCTGCCCACGATGCAGTCCAGCAGCAACAGGGCTGAACAGCTTCTAACCTCAATCGCAAGTATCCACGACTGAGCAGCGAGGGCAAAGTGCTGGAATGCTGCAGAGTACGAGCACGGTGAAGTTATCTGACAGAACCAGAGTTTAAAGATTTTTATGGCAAAGATCAATTCATATCCTGAAAACACGTAAGAAAAATGGGTCTGCAAGAAGGGGAGGCATTTCATATGTACAGAATACGTTGAATTCTCAGTTTCACAGCTCTCTTTATCAGAATGTGTAACATAAGGAAACAACCTGCCACCAGCCCGCTTTAACGCTGCCAGCACTATGCCTGCTCCTGGGTGGACAACTCCCAGCCCTGCTGGAAGCTCTGACAGCGCCACTGCTCCGGGTTACGTCCCCGTTCGCACAAACCCACATTCAAAATGCGGCACGGGCGGAGCAGGGGCTGGGTAAAGGCATATGTTCCCCACCTCCCCCGCCTGTGAGGAAGCACCAGTCTGCCTGGAGCTGGGCCCTCAGCAGGGCCGCAGAGCGGACACAGGCTGCTGTCTGCTC
>NW_010423616.1:4362-6049 GCF_000710305.1 Buceros rhinoceros silvestris
GAGTAGGGCCGCGGAGCTGACACAGGCTGCTGTCTGCTCCTCAGGAGACAGAGCTCGAGTGGTCCCTGCTCCCCGAGACAGCCCCCTGCTGCGACCTGAACCACAGCACCACATCGGGAAAAAGGACTCGGAGCATCTACCTTCCAGGATGCTACGCTGGGAGGCAGCTGTGGAGGAGAGAGGCGTCCCCGGACGAGGCTCCAGCCTACGTGGCCGACGAGGCTGGAGCACCCAGAGACCAGCTAGGCCAGGGCCCCGTCAGGAGGGACAAATAAGGCATTTAAGGTATGACCTGCGTCAAACTGTGTCGGCCTCAGGGCGGGTATCACACGGGTTTATAAATGCAAAGCTAAGAGGCAGAAAAACCCCCAAGCACTGACACATGTCACCTTTCCACCAACAAAACGTTTCAGATCGGGTCCCAGGGTGGTGGCGGTGGAAACCCTCGGATACACAAACGCCCCCGCACTCTGACTCACAGGCAAATCTAGGCCAAGTGTGAGAGTGAAATTCCACCAAAACCAAATGATTCGAGCAAAACCAGTGCTGGTGTGACCCTCAGAATCATAAGAGTCTGCACTGAATTATCCCTTGGGGTAATTCACTTTCCAAGACAAAGAAGGTGGATCTGTGTGTGTCCTGTCCACAGAGGTGGCCTGACCTCACGTCCCCGTGCAGTGTTGAGATAGTCCAAACAGCACTTCCCTGAGCCTCCCCTGCGCGAGGCCTCTGCACTCATCGGTTTGCAACACGCGCAGGAACAGAACGGGACCATCGGGGACCTGGCGCGCTTCCACGGGCTGTTCAGTCCTTTGGGCCTGACTTACCGTCACAGCAAGTTTTAAGTGACTTTGTTTCAGAACTCACTACTTGGCGTGTTTCAGGGTGACTATCCCTGATTACACCCAGCGGTTTGTGATTTCAAGAGTCTGGAGCGAGTCGTCACATTATTCCACAACTCCATTGCTCAGCGTTTCACTTCTCTCCAGATAAAGCCTCTGAAGATCCCTCCTAATATCAGGATGATCTTCCAGGTCTTCGTATAACGACTGCACGATGTCCAGCTTCCTGTAGTCCACCGGTTTCACCAGACTGCGAACAACCTGCAGGCATCTCTCTTTCAGAGTGAACACTGAGGTTGAAAACAGACACACACACAGAAAAAGCTCTCGTTAGCTGCTCTCTGCAGCACAGACCGCGCGAATTCAGACCGCGACGGGCAGCGGCGCCACTCACAGCACACCCGACTCGCTAGAAAGAGGAGCGGGGCTCCTGTGAAACCCACCACGGACATTCACCCGCGAGAGGTCTGTCCGCAGCTGCCTTCAAGACAACCCTCACGACCTCTCCCTGGTTTTGAGGCACGTTTTATATTCGAGTACCGGATTTCTCGCTAGACCCCTGCCCTGCAGCCCAGAGGGACCCAGTGCCAGGTTTGCCGGTTCCTGTGACACGCGCAGTCCCACTAACCCGGCAGGGTGATGTCCGCAGTCCTCACGTTGGGGGCCGCTATGAACAGCTCCTGCCGGTTGACGAGGAGCCCGTCGTTCGTCCCCGCGTCCCGGAACAGCCAGAGGTGACCTGGGAGGGGACGAGACGACAACGGAGCCGTTACCAACGCGCACCCACAAGGGACTGATCCGCCCTCCAGCCGAGCTCCCCGGTTAGAGGCCCCCTCCGCGGCCCG
>NW_010423617.1:0-8382 GCF_000710305.1 Buceros rhinoceros silvestris
TTTCGGCCAGCACCCAGCACAATACTGTCTTCAGCAGCAATAATTGTCAGATTTAGTTTTCCTATGCTCCTCCAGAAGACCCAGTACTGTGATTCGAGGCGGCTGAGTCATGCTATGTATGTGTATGCATATGAAAGAATTAATCCTTTCCAAAACTTAAATGTTGCTCAGCAGAGTCATCCAGCTCAGGCTGAAGTTTAAGGAGCTTACTCAGCACCCTGGCTCTAGGGAGCTAACGCACTAGGAAGATGTAAGTCAGAGCAGTATGTACGGACAAACCTCCAAGCCAACCCAAAGCCTGGCGTTTAGTGCAGGCAATGCAAAGGTACAGCCACGGATCATATCAGTCCTGATTTTTATGGGTAACTGAACACCACATAATTCCTGGGTTTGATGCAACCCTGATCCAGCTCCTCCCAACTGTGGCACATCCAATATCAGCAGTTCTCTTCTGGTCCCCTCATCCTTCAGTTTCTCTGTTGCCACTTCTTAGCCATTCACACAAGGCTCAGATTTAGAGGGACTTCTTCACTAGTTCTGAAAATCTCATCTGTGTTTACAGTTCACTGCCTCATCTCCAGGTGGCATTACACCTGCTTCTTGTCAGAAGCCTGGGACATGTGCAGGCAGAGTCAAAGGGGATGTGGCTGCTTTAATGGACCTGGAATTTCACTATTACTTAGCAGTAGAGCGGGGCACTCCTGGCTTCCCAAGGGCATTTATTTGTAGAGGCAATCTGGTCATGATTACTCCAAATCAGTGCTAGGAGAGATACAGAGAGAAGGAAAGTGACGAGCGTGGGATGGAAGTGGAAGACTGCCAGAAGTGAGCTGCAAAGAATGCACTTACAAAGCTTCAGCTCAAAGGAAAATGAGTGTTCTTCCTGTAAAAGTCAGATGCCTGGGAACAAACACTGAAGGGTGTGTTTCAGAGCAAGGAATGCTATTTCGGGGAAACTGTGGTTCTGACTGGGGAGTGGTCTGATAACCTAAGCAAGGGTGTGATGAAAGTGTTAATGTGATCGCTGTATTGGTAAATAGGGGTGCATTGAGTAGGATCCTGTTTTTCAAATGACCACAGCTGCTGGTGAAACACAGCGTACAGTTCTAGCAACACTGTCAAGCAGCGTGTTAAAAATTAGAGGGTCAGGGAAGAACTGGAACATTTATTAAATGATTTGGAACTGTGTGTTTTAAAGAAATACTCAAGGTCTTTGAATTAGTTAGCTTAATGAGGAAAAGCTTTGACTTATCAAAGGTAACTGGTCTGTAATTCCAATACAGGGAACAGACACATGAAAAAGCAGCTCTTCAGCTTAGCACTGAAAAAAGGAACAAGAGTGAATGCCTAGAAATTAAAGTTAGGTAAATGCAGCCTACTCATAACATAGACGATTTTAAAGAGAAGGGTAACCATCCACTGGAACAACTTAGTAAAAGTGACATTAGACTCTGCATCACCAGTAATTTTTAAATGAAAATTGGATTTTTTAAAAAAAAAAAAAAGAAAAATTAATTCAAGCAGCAACTACTTCAGCAATGTTTTATAACCAACATTACATCAAAGGTCAGCCTATAGACTTTCGTTCATTTAATCTAGGACATATAACATTTCCAATCTAACAATTTTAAGGTAAATCACAAGCATCCATAAAGAAAAAAAACCCTGTGAGGCATATAAGCACTTTCAATATTTATTTGTTACCCCAAAACCTCTTCTTGGCTGTGCAATAACCGCGGTGCAATGTAGGTACCACCACAGCAGCATCAGATCAGGTAGCGGCAGCACAAACTCAGGGCTGGATGCAAAACCCTCCTGCAAATCAAAGTGAATACTTGGGTGTTTAGCCCATGCTCAGCTCCCTGCTGTTGCCTGCAGCTCAGGAACTGTGAACAGAGGAGGTTATAGCAGCTGATATTGCACCCTCTCCAAAGTGGTTCAAAGAAAGGCCTAGGTGGAAAAAGTGTCTGTCTCTGACTTGTGAAGAAAGACTTTCCACAGAAAAAACTTATTCATAGGGAAAATTTAACTGTAACAAGACTTGTGGTGGATTCTGTCACTCTAAATCAAGCTTCCATGTCTGCCTCAAATACATGCCCTTGCTCTGCACAAGTTCTTGGCTCTGTTACGAAAATCACTAGGTAATATTCTTAAGCCTGTGTTTTGACAAAATCAAAATAAATTATGTAAACGGTCCCTTCTGACTCCAGAAAACATAAAAAACAGTGGATGTGACTTAGCAGCAGAGAAAAAGAAAGGGATTTTGTTTCAAAGCCAAAGAACTAAATTCCTAGATTTTTTTACTTAGGCAGTCAGTTAGCTGGTTATTTTCAGAACCTGCACATGTGCTGAATTGTGCTCCTTAACACAGAAGCTAATATGGTGCTACCTTTTAAAAAAACAAATAAACAAAAACCACCCCCACTCTCCTTTCCTCTCCCCCCCCTTTAATTTCAATTCCTAAATACTTCTGTTAAGACTCTGGTAAAAAATGGCCAAACTTTCAAACATGACAAGCGCTTGGCAAATCCCATTGATCCTAAGGTCAGAAGCCGTAGAGAGGGGTTTATAAGAAGGAATTATGTAGATTTAGAGCTTTGACAAAGGAGACCTGGCTCATCTTGCCATGTCAGTTGTTAACACCTTAATCCAAAAAACCTTCCTGTCCCTTCGCCTTGGAGTCACCACGGGTTTTTTTAACCCACTGCCCAGTAGCTACCTGGGGGCACCGCTTGGCTGTTTAACCGAGTTTGAACTAACGTGGAGGACTGCAAACTGGTGAAGAGGGGTACAAGCATGTGTTCCCCTTGGCTCTGGGGATGAAGACCTCTTGGGAGGAGACAAGGTGGGGACTTGTCTTGTTAACAGTAGCAAACCAGAGTGCCACAGGAAAAAGCTGCTTTTTTTCACTTGAAGAGCTTAGTTTTGGACGCAGCTCTGCCCGCAGAGATCAGACTTTCCACAGGATGTACCTGGCACTGTGAGGACAACACCCCAAGTCTCCAGGCTGCCAGGGGCTTAATGTAACCCAGGGGAGATATTCTTCCCCTGTGAATAAATGCTTAGAGACTTTCTAAAGTTCAGGTTAATGATCCAGTCACGTAAATTCAGAGAGCATTTGGGGATAATTTAGGCTTGCATTACTGCAAAACAGAAACATCTCCAAAACATCATTTTAGAGAAGAAAGCCATTTTGAAGTCCTACTAATATAAAAATGATTCAAAAAACAGGAAGCTTTTTTTTCATCATCAGATTTCTCTGAAAGTATGCATGTCTACTCCAGTGTGTCAAACTTTAACTTGGACTTGACTTGCAGAGAAATTGTAAATGCTTTTAGTAAGAGCACTACCATAATTAACTTAGTTGTCAATAAAAACAATTTTTCAGATGCACAGTTTCCTAACTTTCTAAATGCTCTAAACTTCTTGAAACCTTGGGACAAAGCATGTAATTTGTTTATTTTAATCTGCATTTTTTGGGAACATTGACTGATCTAAAACTCAGTTTTTGTAATTGCGTTTTCTCACCTTGAAGCAGAGAAGGGTATCAACAGCATATCAACTATATTATCATGCTGGGCCACTTTACATTCTACTTTCACGTTTCGTATGGATAACATAATTATCACTATTATGATCCACCACAAAGGAAGGTTTCTATGAAGTGTAACTACATCTTATATTGACAAGAGTTTCTTCGCTGGAGGAAGCCATATGTTTCTGTTGGTTTGTGAGGAAATCTTAAAGAAGTACAATTTTTTTTTTCCCCAGTATTGCATCCAAGAGAAGCATTGTCTCCACCCTTTCCTTCGGCTTACCCTTAGAGACATCAGTCAGACCCAATTCCTCCTCCGTGCTGTCGGGGCCTTTCAAGGGGAGCAATGAACTCATGAGAATGGACAGTCTCTATCATCTTTTTGCTGCTTAATGCAACGGAAAGCACTGGAAACTCCAGAGCAGCTCCTCCAGTCTCCAAGTACGGGACATTGTCTTGTTCTTTGAGGATTGCTTGTTCGCGGAGTTTTTGCAACACAGCAGTTGCTGGGGGAATAAGAGGTATATTACATGCAGACAGATCTGTCAGGGGACATAGCTGTGAAGCTCGTCTGAAGCATAACAACATATTTTTCAGACGTGTAACAATGCCAGATTTTGGTCAACTACAACAGTGACTGAAGAAGGCACGAGCTCAACACAAAAATCATGCTCCTCCCAAAATCAGTCTACCCTCCTGAGCCTGGAGTAAAATCCCTCCGTGAGACGGCAGTGGGAATTTCATAACAAGAATAAAATGACATAATTTCCTTGATCTCACTCTTCAAAAAGGACGAAGGATTTTTCTGAATTTTTCAAAAAAGCACTTGGCTTGAAACAGCCAACCAGCCCAGAAAATTCAACTTCGTTAACTTAAAAAAGAAAATATTACAATAAATGAAAATAAGATTTGGGGATACAAAATATTAGGCAAATCTAACTACCAGTGTAAAAAATCCTGCTTAATAATGGAAACAGCAATCCACATGACAGCTTTTAAAATTTCATTAAAGCAAACGATTACAATTTCATTAAAATAAATTATTATCTACGCTAGTTTAGCATAAACAATTAGGGTTCCAGTTTCTTGATTTTATTACCTAGAAGTTAGGAGTAATAAGACTGGTCTTCTGAAAATTCCCAGTGTTTCTTTTTTGGAGGTGTTACATATGTACTTACATTTTCAGAGAAGCCAACAATTCATGGCAGTG
Source organism: Buceros rhinoceros silvestris (assembly GCF_000710305.1). NCBI lineage: Eukaryota > Metazoa > Chordata > Aves > Bucerotiformes > Bucerotidae > Buceros > Buceros rhinoceros. Next base: position 4,746 of record NW_010423617.1, read on the forward strand.
AACTCTGGCTGTGGCTAAGAAGGAAGTCTGGGACTCTGCAGAATTCACGAGTCAGAAAAAGTGAGACTTATGATCCCAAGACAATAAAATGATTACTTGATTTCATTGGAAAGCCAATCGAGAAAAAGAAAATACTTCACTTTAAGTCAGTGAATTATCAGAATTTTTTTTTTTTTATTATTTACTGAAGCAACCTGTTTAAAAGGCAAATCCTCCTTCTACGGGCTCATTGGATATGAGGCAGTTCTATGAAACTGTAAAACTGTCTTCTGAGGTGATTGGAAATTATCATAGGCCTTTGTTACAAGTTGTCATCCTTTCAGCCCTTTATCACACCATATGATTAAGGCCTTGTTCTGGAAAAGCATTTTTTTGTTGTTGTTGAAGATATATGACTGAATGGAGAAGCTATGCTGATCAGATCTTCTTCTCTATCTTGATTTTCAATGGGAACTCTCCAGGCCAAACAGCTTGCAGGCACTGGGCAGAGACGCTGAATGAGATCCCTGAAAGAACGAATTACAAGCACTAAGCTTGACTATGTTGATGCCCAAATCATGCCACTGAGGGTACAGACATAAAGCCAATTACACAATATGCAAATATATTGTATCACATCTGCGTTACATATGCTCAGCTGCTTCTCCATAGAGAAAACCTTTGCAAAAGTTACCAGCAATTAACAGAAATGTAACTATGGTGACTGATATGATTTAGCTATCAGAAAAAAAAGAAAAAAACATCCTCTTCCACCAAATCATGTATATACATACACACACACCAAACGCAGAGACTGAGGGGTCTCAGTTGCTGAGGGTTGCTCAAGCAGAAACAGAACTGCTACATACAACATCCCTCCATCCTAACACAGCTGATTTTCAAATACGAGCAGATCACTGCTGCAGCCATCGTTACCTTTCCATGTCGTGCATTGTCTTGATGTAAGAAACAGGCTGGAGAAACATGCAGGGCCATGGATGTTAGGTAATGACACTGCCAGGAAAGCCCGTGAGGATAACCTGGATAAGTTCTGTAACAAAATCACAAGATGTAGTTAAGTAAATATTACTTACTGCTAAGACTGCTCTTTTTTTTTTCCTCTTTCTGAGAACACTTCCCTAAATAACGAAGCACTACTTAGTGCTTAATTTCTTAGTTCACATAGGTGATCGACATGGAAATGCAGATTTAAAAAAAAACACTCAGACTAGATCATTCAAAGGGTCATGCTTATTTTACCAAAGTAAGAGAAAGGCAGCAGGACTAACAGCAACATTTTAATTACTCCATTTTTAAAAATATTTAAGCTGTTTTGGCATCTGTGCTGCTTAGTTTTTCTTTCCCACTTGACGCTATCTACATAAAACGGCATTCTCCCTGGCCATGCATGATTATCTACTTCTTAAAACAATCATTTTCAAGTGCTGCCAAGGACTAACAATCTTACAATTCAGAAAAATCTCCCCCCCTTAGGAATTTCACATGTGTGAAGTTGCTTTTTCCCTGTTGCCTGTCAGACTGCTCAGAATAAGTCTCCAGGGGTCCACAGAGCCCAAGTTAAAAACCACTGTCCTAAAAAGTTGGAGTTTTGTTTTTGTTACTGCTCCTTCCTCTTCTGTTCAAAGAATATCTAGAGGAATCTGGGTTAGCTGATGGTATGCGCAGCCATCATGTCATAGTAAGAAACAACAAGGTGTTTTCCACTGTTGCGATAAAACACAGTAGTAAGCATTGAACGCCCTCAGAGCCATTAATTAGGTGGGTTTCTTTAAGAAATAAAAATATTTCTTCATATGTAGTGAAGAATACAAGGCAACTGGGTAAACTAATACATAGTACTTAGTACTTTTGCTTGATAAATTTATCCTTCCATCTTGTGAATACTGAGGCATATGAACACTGGTAGTGTGCAATGTGCCTCAACTGGCTGAGATCACATGTATAAATATTTGTCAGATCAAGGCCTAAGCTGTCAGTAAAGTGTTTCATTTGAATTGAGGAGAGTAGTACTGGCAGTACCTGGCAGGCAATGGAAGGACAGACCCACAAGGGAAAAGGCCTTTTTGTTTATTTCCAAAATATTCGAAGCCACGAGCAATCAAGTATGTTCCAAATTGAAAACATTCATTTTTTTTACAGAATTTTTATGAACCCTGGGAATGAAAATTAATTTGGACAAGTTGAAAGAGAGACTCAACTCCATGACTAACATGGGAATTACCCTAATCCTCTCTTCAACTCAATCATAGAATTTTAACAAGGTTTTTCTTGAAGCCCTTGAGATCTCCTAGGTTGAACCTTAGCTTATGTCCATTATTTTTATATTATTTAAAACACACTCATAAATCTGCGGCTGAGTTAAGAGACAGACCCTTGGAGTTCTAAATCACTTGTCTGACTCTTGGCCAGAAATTGCCACCATTGGCTTTTGCACGAGATACGTGAAAAGGGTTGATGATCTCAGCTCAGCAGCAATTCTAAATCTCCAGCTATGTCTACTTAATGCTCGATGATACTGGGGTGTGTGTGTGTGTGTGGTGTGGTGGTAGTGGTGAAGAAAGCTGTTTTCTTGGGCTTTATCCTACAGATGAATAGCATAAATCCTTCGGAATCACCCACGTTTGGAGGGAATGCACAAGTTTCTCCTCTGCTCTGTTCTCCCAAACATGTACGTCTCACCCATAAAGAGATGCAGTGCAGAGATAATTCCTCAAAAGGCATAACCCACCCCTGCTCTCTTAGTTTCTCTTTATCACAGTACCCAGAGCTAGGAAACTCTCTGAGCGGGAGGAGAATTTTGGTTACAAGCATATAAATGAGGGAAGCCAACTTGTTTGAGGCTAAAAGATTCAGTGAAATGATGCTGGCGAGAGCAATTTTTCTGCCAGTGTTACTATTTCTGCTAAGCAAATTTAAAGGCAGCAGCAGAACCACAAGAAGCATCAGCCAGAGCCCAGATCTGGTAACCTTCCAGATATGCTGCAGAGCCTTTTATTTTTTCAGAGCCTTTAGGGATGGATGGGTTGAGGGATATGAGGGGCCAGGCTCATTTAGATGATAGGTAATTACTCTCATTGGACAGTTGGTTTATAGAGTTGTTTATATTGTGTGCTTTGCATTTTGTAGAACACTTGTTAAGAGTGAATAAATGCTCAAATAGTCATTAGTAAATGTTAATATTATGTCTATCTGCCAGAAAATACAAACAGGAGTGCGTTTCTCGGGGAAAGTCACCATTTCATAAGCAAAGCAAAGCACTGGTTGCTCAAGAGACCGAACACATGCTTCCTCAGGTGCAAACCCGGGAAACTCTTCCTTGTAACAGGGTACAAACATCAGCTGTGCCCTTCTTGCTTACTTCCCCTCAGCCCTGGGCTCGATCTGAATGCACAAACTCATTACCACGCTGCTTCCCTCATTTATTGTTCTTCACAACTTTTGGCTTTGGTCCCATTTCACGGGCTACAACTGTAAAGAGGGAAAAGGACAGGGGGGTGGGTGGTGGTGGTGCTGTTTTTCTAGCCGGGGCTGCCTCTTCTCAGCTGAGGCTCATTTGGCGTTTAACGCTTGCAGGTGGCTGCCCGTTGCCCGCTGCCCGGCCCCGGCCCTGCCCCGCGGAGGCGGCACTGGCTGCGGC
>NW_010423618.1:0-27796 GCF_000710305.1 Buceros rhinoceros silvestris
CGTTAGCGCCCGCCCGGGGAGCGGGTCCTTGCGGGCGCTGGGGCACCCGGCGCAGGGCGCGTATGAGTAGCTCAGGGGGCAACAAGTTGCTGGGCGCAGCCAGCCGGGCGGCTCCGACCCGCTGCTCGTGGGCGCTCTTTTTGCGCTTTGAAAAGCTGGTGCAGTCGTTGAGGGCGCTGGTAGCTGGCTGGGGGACCCCACAGCTGCCAGCACAGCCCCAAGCTCTCTGCCCCGGGCCCTTCTCTCCCTCCGGTCACCTGGCGCAGAAGGGTACGGAGACTAAACTCCCGTCTCTGAGGCTGAGTTTCCTCCGCTGCTGTTGCACTTGTAAATTCCGAATAATTAGGGTAACCTCTTGTATCTCCCTTCTTTAAACAAAAGGTCTTGTGGATAGTGGCCAAATCTATGCTCCAAAGACGGAGAGGGGGTCTTCTGGGTATATATTGACATTGTGATGGCTTTTATTTTTATTTTTCTCATTGCCTTTTTTTTATGTTCTTGCATACTCACAGCTTTAATCCGGATGTATTGAGCATGAGTTAAAGAAATACGTAGTGTTTCCTAGAAAATATTTTTCATCTGTTGTCCCATCATATGGGACATAAGTTTTGACTTAACCCCCATCCCCACTAACTGTTGAGTTTTGCTGTTAAGACCTTTCTTGTTGCACAGTGAAAACACATTAAAATAGATTCATATGCAGTTGTGGAAAAAAAATTCAAACTAGCAAAGTGCAATTTACACAAGATCTGTAGGAAAGATGTGTGTACTTTGTCTACAAGTCTGGTGGATTCTGCCTGTTCCCATTTTAGGAGTGAACAGAGTGTCAGAGGTCAAGAAGTCCTGTTTTATCCCCAGCAAAAATTCTTCTGATCTTGTTTTTCAGTTGGTTTCATTGTGAGTTTTCTAGTTGGTTCCCTTCTCTCATCCTGGAAACAATTGCGTTACGGACTTTCCAAGATAGGACTTTTGAAACCATCTTTTTCTAGATCTCTTCCCTACTGCTGTTTTTCATGAAACAACAGTCAGTGTCAGAAGATGTATATGCTGAAAAATGACTATGTGTTTGTTGGCCTCTTACCAGTACCCGGAATCATAGAATACGAAAAAACCTGGGAGCATTTGAGGAAAGGAGAAAAGAGCTACTTTCTATGTATGTAGTAGCTATCAAGTGCCAAATCAAATAATTCCAGCTTTCTGGTAGTGGTAAATAAGTGCTACATCTAAAAACTGATTAGTGATTCTTATCCATAATGTTACCTAGGTATTAAGTAACAGGCTTAAGTATTTGTGGCATGAGGATGTGGCTGTGGTATGTGGAGAGAAGTGTCTGGGAATGGGAACTTTGTAAACTGGGTCTGTTGCAAAGGAATAATAAAGTGGAAGCACAGCCTTGATACCTCCTGAAACTGCGCTGCTGTGTGGAAGAGAAACCTCGGTTAGTGCTGGCCTACGAAGAAGAGATGACCTGGATCCTCAGGTCTGAATTTTTGGAGTGTATTTTCATTTGCTGTTGTTGGATGTAGATGTATAGAACTAGTTGTGGAATGAGGAACTGGAGCTTGTGTCCGCCGACTCCCAGGACTACAATTCATTAACTGCAAAATCTTCCTCCTGATTTGCATATTCATCTTGGTCCTGGGTTTTGGGTTTTTTCTGTACTGCTTCTAGTGGTGGAAAGCTACTGGTAAGAATTATTCAACACCGGCTGGTTAAAACAGTCCTTCCTTGCAGCAGGAGATGTAAAGTTTATCTCCTCTCAGCTGAAGAGAGCCCTGAACTCGAGTTGTTCCCTCCCTGAGTCCATGCAGGATCCCTGGGCTGCCGTGGAAGAGGGGGATGCTACTTTACCTGCGCTGCTTCTCTCTCTGTGGCCTGCGCTATCCCTCCTCAGGAAGGCTGGTGTTTGGTCACCAGTGGGGGATTGAAGAAAACCCCACTGGACCGAATCCTTCAGTATCCCTGTGGAAAATTTCCTGGTTTTGTGGATTCAAACTGTGCTTAAGCGTGAGCTCGCTGTGGAGCTCTGTCTCACTGTAGTCCAGGTTGTTTCTGGGAAAGTGAGGATGGATGATGCCAACTGCTACTTTTTAAGGAGAGGAATGTGACAAGGTGTGAATGGAGTCTCAGATAGCAGCCACTTAAGGGGATTTCTAAAATTCTGCCCGTCTCCTTTTTTGCCATTATCTCAAAAGCACAATCATCTGCTTTTGAAGAAAGATGCGCTTTTATATAAATGCTGGGAACTCTGTGGAGTATATATTTCCTGCTTTCATTAGCATGTATGGGACAACTATCTTAACTGCCAGAAAAGTAGCACCAGAAAATTCTGTAATTGAAAAATTAGCGAGCAAGTGTATGTTGTTCATTTTGCAGCACTTTCTGTGTAGCGGTCCTCTTGGGTGCTAGTTTCTCTGGTTATGTGGCTATTTCACTTGCTGACAGGAAGGGAAATTTTTTATTACAGGTATCATAGGGAGACTCTAGGGCAAGAAGAGCTGCAAAGACTATTTGGGAATTTATTAGCTGGAAATCTAGTCAATTAAAACAAGAGTGTCCTTTGATCCACCAAACTACCAATAATCAGGGAGGGGAAGGCGTGCTGAAGAGGAGAAAATGTATCCAACCTCAGCAGGGGATAAGTGTGTGCTCAGCCTCTGGAATTCCGGGAGGGAAGGCGCTTTGCCCTGGGAGAGGTCATCCTTCAGTCACGGTGCTGGTGCCCTGTAGTGAGCCCTGGTGTTGTAGAGTGGATAGGCTTTCCTGGTTTTTGATAGCATTTCTTTCTGTAACTGGAAAAGACTGGGAGAAATAGTCCTGAACCAGGTAGTATGTCAAGTTCACCTGCCAGGTGCAAGCCTTATTTTTTTTTTCTTTACCCTTTTTGTTTTTGCTGCGGTAGGCACAGAGAAAAATGGTGCATGATACAGCTTGCTCGATCTTTAAACGTAGCTGGTCTTCTACAAGTTGCCCCACCCACATGCAAGGAAGGGGTGCTGATAATATTTAAGAAAAAAATCTTTCAGCATTGTCGTTGTGTTGCTTAACACTATTGCTATAATGTGCCTTTAAAAAAAAATGCTTTACATTTTTTCTGGTCTCTGCATATGTGTGTGATAACATTCCAAAAAAAAAAAAAAATTGCCCAAAGGCAGCTTGTTCTTGCCTAATTTGACATCTTGAAAGAAAGGACTTGCTTTTTATAGGAACATGTGTATTTCAACAGAAGGTGAAATGGCAAGTCTGAGGACTTTAATTTGAAGTCCCGCAAGACTTGGTTTGTTTTATCCTCTTTTTAAAGAAGCATGCTCTGAAGAGGGAGATCTTACTGGAAATAATGAAAATGAAAAGTCAGGGTGCTCAAGTGTGAATCTTGTGAAAATCTCCCATAGCTGCATTATCTTGATTACTTTTACTTTAAGATGACTCTTATCTGAGATGCTGAACTTGTAGTGTCAGACACAGCATTGGTTGTGGGTGCTGGATAGAAAGTAATTTCACTTACTGTACTAGCAATATCCTTAGGAACTCTGAAGCTGTTCTGCAGTCAACGTTACCCTTATTACATTAATAAATATGAAAATACAAAGGTCGTGTGTTTCAAGAAAGATTGATGTATCATTTAAATAAATTCCTCTGTAGTATCAGCTTTATAAGGGCCTACAGCCATACCTCCTCAAGCTATGATCTCATTGCAGGCTAATCAAGGCTGGGCTTGGCTGGTATTTCGGCAAGATGTCCAAGTGAAACCTGGACTGTTGCAAGAAGCTTTGTTGTTGATATAGTAGATAGAGTTCTTGTCTCCTGAATCAGTGCTGAATTCATGCCCCAGCTGGAGGTGCTGTCTTTCAAGAAGAAGCAGTATCAGACAGACTCCAAACCTGTGATTATTTCTCTTTATTCTATTGCCCTTTCCTAATGTGATCCTGTCTATGGTTAAGTGTGAATTGTAATTTGTTTAACCTAGTAGTTATTTAAATTGTATAAAGGAGTGCTTCTCTATTAATTGGCTGCAGGGCTTCTTGTGACTCCTATCAATTTAGTATTTCAGTAGTAAGTGGAGTGATTACTGTTTCCACTAAGTAATTCTTTATCCTTTGGTCTTAAACATATAACTAAAAGCAATTGCTAGTATTGCTATATTGCAACAATATTTAGAGGTTTAAAAAAATGCTTTAAAGGTGTCATATACAAATGCATAATAATAATAATAATACCCATTTTCAACCATAAATACCGGTTGCTTCCTTCAGGTTAGGTGTTTGAGGAGAGCTGCATTGCTCATAGATGTTAACAATTCTTAAACTGGCCCTTGAAGCTTGATGTCTAGAAAACCAGCATTTAGTGGTAACCCTGGGAAATTTCTTAACACTTCAATGTAAATGCAGACATTTGTGTAAACAGCTTATTTGTAAGTTATTAGGAGCCATTGTACAGTGGCTGAGAAAGAGTTCTAATGTAGGCCTCTGTGTCCTGACAAATTTCATTCACTTCCTTCAGTTCTAGAAAGGTAATACATGAAGGAGTGTTCATTCTAGTTTATTTTCTATCCATATTCTCTTGGTCATCAAAACCAAGCAAAATTACTGACCTGTAGGGGCCATTATTTGAACACTATCTTAACCACCAATTATTAAAGAGTGTATCAAATCACATTCAGTATTTCTTTCGAGATCTTTAGGGGTTTATTGCTTGGGAAAGAATGCTCTGAGTTGGACCTTTTGTTTGTGCTGTTAATTTTGATAGCTAAGAAATTTTAGGAAGTGTTTATATATTAGAATGAATGTTTTAGGTTTAAAATAGTATCATGTGGCAATTCATCTTTATTCCCTTGTCAAATATGTTAAAAATTTGGGGTTTTTTCAGAGCTATAGAAATGGTTTCGAGTGATGGTTACCTTTGTGTCTGTTGCTGGATCCCAGGTCTATTATTGGAAGAGAGGAGTTGGTTTGCTTTGATGCAGGAAGACGATATTGCTTTTTGCTTTGGTAAGCTGGTTGATGAAGGGAATTCTCTCAGTTTTAGCACTTTAATGGCTGTCAAATGAGCTCTTTATTATGACTGTTAATTTACTGGCAGAGTGGAGCCCACCACACTCATGTATGGTGTAAATGGTCTGGCTGTGGAAGTCTGAAACTTAAGAGAGGGCTTTATTTGGCAGGAACATTAACAGTTGAAATGCCACCAATATTGGAAATGGCATTTTAAAGCTAACTTGGGTATTGTTACATAACCTACAAACTGCATGTGAGTTGAAATGAGAGGATGGGTTAAAAGTCTTGTGACTCAAGGAGTTTCAAGTCAAGAGCTGTATGCTTGAAGTTAGCAGTGTGAGTGCAATTTAAGAAACACTGTGTGCATGCTGCAGTCCCGGAACTGCACTTTTCTTTTGTGCATTTCACACTACATTTCAGGACAAAAATCTTCCTGAGAAGGAGTCAGAATGCTGTGTTTAATTGCTCACAATAAGCAAACTTCTAACTTGTGGAAATGATGATTGCTTCCAAATTGTTGGGTGGTTTTGTTGTTTTTTTTTTCACTCCTCTGCGTTTCCCCCTTTCAGCTACTTTGGCAAAACCTGTCAAATCTATCATGATTTTTTAGATTAAAACAAAATACAGACAAACATTCATGTCTGTGGACTCTGGCAGAGGAATTGCTGTGTTTTGTAGGAGTAGTTACTGCAGTAGGTGTTAGACAGTGTGGTTGTCTATGTGAATGTTTATTAATCTAGTCAATTTAAAGGCCAGTTTACACTTCTCTTGTTGTTAGTGTCTGTTGATACTTTTCAGTATGAATTTTGGATGCTGCCATAGGCATTAGCATAAAACAAAAAGACTAGCAAGAGACCTCTAGTTATTGCTTGCTGTCATCAGAGGATTGCCAGTAATGCCATTTATTACCTAGCTATCCATCATGCTTATGTTGTTGTTTGCCTTTTTTTTTTTTTTCTCCAAGAGATAAAAACAGTGTGGGCTTGTGTGGTGTTCATGCATGTGCTACATATGCTTTATTCAGTGAACCATATATATTTTGCCCTGCAGAACTTGATTCATTGTGTGTTCTCCCACTTAATGAATATTTGAAGTATGGGAGTGTGGAAAGAACAACGTAAATGGGAAATGAAACCTTGTCATGAACAGATTAAAGAAAACAACTTACTAGTAACTAAGCCAATATTAACGTCACATACGTGACCTTTTTTTCTTCTTGAGGAAAGCCATTTGTATTTAGTCTTCCTATGCATTTGTAATCTATATGCATATGGATCTAGTTCTGTGGGTCACTTTATTATAGAAGCTTGAGTCAGGTCCCAGACATTAAGCAGATTTTTTTTTTTAACTTGATGTACATGTAAGAGATGCAGCATATGAAGAGTTTCTCAGAGAGGTAAAGTAAAAATTGATGCAGTTGATACTTCATCAGTTGAATTTTGAGCTTATTGGATATAAGGTCAAATGAAGTTTTATTAATATATACATAAAGAAAAAATATTGATGCCTCTGTAAAACTTTATCAAAGTCTTCCTGGGTTTTTAGTTTTGTGGTGTTTTTTAGTTGTGGGGTTTTGGGTTGTTTTGGTTTTTTTTTTTTTGCTTATCTTTTGACATAAACAAATTTGGAAGCTTTGTAATTCTACATAGCACAATATTTTCAGTTTCCTAAAGGCTAATGCGGCAGGTGTGCTAAGCTGTCCAGCTTCCCCCACTCCCCCAGAAAAACCCCACAAACCGAAAAAACAACAAACACATTGTCACTACTCTGGTGGTGAATTTTTAGAAGTTCTAATTTTTATGCTACTTTTGACTTCACAGATACAGTACTATACAAGCAGGATGGAATGTAAGGTTTATGGACGGGGTAACTGAATACTCTTTGTTTACGTACATTCATGCAGTGGTAGGAAACGTCTACAAAGTTTTGAACTGTAACCAGTTTTTAAATTCAGTTTGTATTTGTAGAATGTGTTTGCATCCTTCATATAGGCTTTGCCAAGCAACAGACTCATGGTGGTGTTCACCCAGACCTAAGCTAGGTGTTTAACAGAAGTAGTACTTTGAGAAAGTGATTTGCAGCGTTTAAGTTAGACGTGACTTAAGTGATCTGAACTGTTTTCGCAAAGTGCTTGCCATTTGCTGTCAACTGTGTGAGAAGCTGAGGAAACCCATAGTTCCTTAACACATGCCTAGAGGCCTACGTAGATACCTGTAGTAAGGGGAAATATAGCTGAGCAATATTATTGTCTGCGTATTTGCAATGCGTGTAGAAATACCCAAAACTGTTGGGAAATTCTTTATTTCTTGGATTGTGCTGCTTTTTCTGAATATCACAAGAATGTAGCTTTTCAGTTTGATTTGTGAAGAGTCTTAATCGGGAGAGTCATAACATACCAAGGATGACAACGTTTGTGAAGTTAGGAGAGAACTTCCTCCCCCTCCCCTGACTTACTACTGTCAGTTAATATCAGTATTCAGGGCATTCTTAGTAAGCACAGGTCAGGTCATGAGGATATGAGAATGGATACATTCAACAGAGTATGTTATTGGGCGATCTTTGTGGTGTCTGTTGTGTGTACCTGAGGGTCATTACGGTGGGCCAAACTCCCCAGATTGACTCCCCCAAGAAAGAGCCAACAGGTAAACGCAGCAAATTGCTGCTTTGTAGCTTGTCAGGTACAAAGTTCTTGTGTTAGCTTTTCAGGCAGAAACAGATGGACTAGAGTGTTTGGTGATAGTAAAGAGGTGGTTATTTCAAAGTTCTTCTGAACCCTGATGTAACGGCAAAATAACTGAAAGCTTTAAACTGCTTAGCAAACTATTGGCACTGAGAGGAAGGCTTCATGTCCTGTGTCCTTATTCTTCTCCTGCCTCGCCCCATATGGCAAGGAAGCCTTCTGCTTTGCCACCAGCCCTGCCCTCTCCCCTTTAAATCTCTGTTTCTAAATTATTAGATTCTTTGGGGTACTTAAATTCTTCTACTTATTTATCCACATCCATCAACTCTGATATATGGGTTAGGAAGTATGTTGTCATATTTCTTAGATACTTAGATATTTCTAAAGAGTTGTACTTAGGAGGTTTTTGAAGGAGGTAAAGTGGCCTCTTTTTCAAGGGTGGTACAAAGGGCAAAAAATAGTCTCAGTGACTGAAAGTTAGAAATAGGGAATATACGGGGTCTACCACTGCAGTGCTTGAGAGGCTGTATCCCTTTGCATAGCTAGTAACAGTGCAATTTCATCTGTTTTTGCAGTCATTTTTCTAGCTGAATGACCTTTTAGAAGGAAGATGGATTGTGAGGGAGGATCCTCTCGTTATTGTGATTGCAGATGGCCTTACTGGATGCTTTCTATGCCTCAGGCTCTTAGCTGTTCTGTCAATCATGGTTTTGAGATCTAGATAATTTCTGTACTCACAGTAGTCTAATTCTTTGCTCTGTGTGTGTCATTTACAACTGGGTGTTTAATGTTCTGGCAGTAGCAGTTTGGAAGAGATTCTGTAAGAATGTTCTTGCTGATGTATAGAGTTGAATTCAATTTGGTTTTCATGAAACTAATGCAGATCCAAGGTTTAGTGAAACTCATTTGAAACAAAATCCAGAACCTTTTAAAATGGCCAGACTTGGAGTTCTTCATCCTCAGACCTTTCATTATATTTTCTCTGTAATGGAGTTACAGTCAAGTCTGAGTAACTGAAGTAGGAGAGATGTGTCAGTGGGGAGCATGAGAGAACAGTAAATATGTTCAGAAGTGAAGCTCAGGTACCTACTGCTATACTCAAAATTGCACCTTCAGTACTTCTCAGTAAAATAGATGATTGTTCTCAGAACCCTCCACAGTGCTATAAAAACAGATTATTTTGGACTTTTTCTGTCTTTTGAGATAAAACATACTTTGTAACACGCTTGCTTTAAGAGTTTCCAACATAAACTATGAAACAAAGCAGTATCACCCACTTTCCCCAATACATATAAACTATTCAGCATTCCTTTAGGAAACAATCCTTTGCTTTGGTTCAGTGAATACTGTAAAAAGTTACTGTTGGGGGGGTAACAATACTTTATTTGGAAGCTGTGTATTTTTCAGTAAAATTGTGTAATCTTTTAAGATAGTATCATAGAAACATGATTTCATGGTAAAGGAAGTGAAACACTTCCTACACAGTATCAGTTAGTCATCACTGTGTTAATTTTCTTAAATTAGATGCAAAAATGAGTTTGTGGGTGTCTAGCTGGCCAGTATCTGATGTAATGAATTCTCCAACACCTGCTGAGTATTTGGATTCTGGAAAATTAAATCATTACAGTATTGTAAATTGCTTTCTTCCCTCAACAAATACATATTCTGTTGATCCAAACAAAAGGAGAATGTTAGATTTTCATAGGTGAAATTTGCACTTGTCTCTTTTTTAACGGAATAGCAAAGCATCCATTTCACGGTCATTCATTTAAATAGAAAGATGCAAACATACTGTGTTGACATGAGGTACTGTTTTACTGGATGTTTATATGCAGAAAGAATTTTAAGGTGGCAGTTGGGAAAACTTCAAGCTTTATGCATTTGTTAAATATAATTGTTTAGAGTAGTTAAGTCAAGATTTAAGAGAAAGGCACAGTTGCAAAATCAGCTTTTATAAACAATTTGTAATCCATTTCTTGCATGACTATTTTTGTAAAGTGCTTGTATTTCTAAATAAAAAGGCTTCGGTAAAATGAAAAAGCAGTGTGTTGGTCTGAAGCTATATAAATATTGAATTCTCTTAAATGGAGCTTGAAAGCCATAATTTTATTTCTACTTTCCAAAAAGTTGGTAGGACAATACTTAAAAGCTTTAAGGTAAAATTTTCCTCCCTTTAAACTATGTATTCTTAGTATGTTCAAGAAATTTTATATTTCCTATTCTTAATCTTTTCCTCTGTTTTATAACAGGTAAAATCCAACAATTTGCTTATAAAACTTAAACTACAGTGATCTGTTAGCAAAATAATTTTTTTTCCACAGTCTTTACCTTCTGGGTACTTGATGTTTTTCTTGACTGCTGAGGGAGATTGCTTATAAAGAGCATGGACGAGGACTTTGCCTTTCCCGATACCTTGGAGACCTGAGGAGTTTTTGTGATTGCTCAATCTGATGTTAGGGAGGGGTGTAAGGCAAGTCTTCTGTTGCTCAACCGAATTTCTTCTGGCTGATTAAGAAAATCGTCATCTTAAAAAATATTGTAGCCGCGACCTGTTATGTCAAGGGTGTAGGTGGTTAAAACGTGAGAGCAGAGAGGTGTGTGGTGGTTTGGTTCCATGAAGCTAGCGATCAGTCTGAGTTAGCAAAGCTTCAATTCAGAGAATGGTGTGAGAAGCAAGGAACTGGAAATGTTAGTGAATTGGTTATTAGGAGATTTTGCTTCTGTACCTGAGTGGAGTTGTATGGCATCTTTGCCTTGGTGTCTGGTGTTGAACGAGGTCTAGCAATATCTTACTACTCCACAGAAGTCCATTTCTCATGAAACAGACCTGACATAGAAGTGCTGAAATATTGTAATTCCAAGGACTTTATAATCTTTCTAGTAAAACCCAGAACCCAAGTTGGTGGAAAACCTAGGATTAGACAGAGTTGTCCTATAAGGCTATAGCTGTGCAATTCTGAGGGTAAATTCTTATTCTCAACAGAGAACAATGCTTTGTGTTTGTGTTCATCAAAAATAAGGTACTGAAGTGTACAGTTAGATCTCTTTTCACAAAATTAAGCCCACGACCTACCCAAAATACACAGATCCTGTCAGTGCCTCAGAAAAGTAGAAGAGATGGAGTGAGACAAGCTGTTGGCACCTGAGTGGGAGGAAAAAAAAAAACTGATAATGTGGACATCTTATATGAAAGATCAAGCAGATATTTTAATCTGTGAGATTTGAAACACTTGTTAGCGATAAAAGAAACTTTTTTTTCTTTTTAGCCAAAAGCGTCCTTGCTGAGCACTTGCATTTCCTTCAATTTCTGATGACTACAACCTACTTACAGCTCCTTGACAGAAATACACAGTCAGTGGCTTGAAGACTGGTGGTGAACTTAATTGTTCATTGTCATCTAAGGTGCTAACGTAGGATACATTGCAGCAGAATGAAGGGAACATGTGCATCTTTTCTTTTAGCTGCAGACAAATAAAAAAAATTAGTTTCCTCATCTGCCCATCAGCGGCACTAACCGAAGGCTAAGGTTTGCATCAGTGATCGGTACAGTTGCCCAACATTTCAACATACAGGTGTTGGGCTAACATAGACTCTCCATCCTAAATTCAGCACTGCAAACAGTAGGTCTTTAGCAACCTAGTTTATTTTGCTGAAAGCTGGGGAAGTGTTGCATGAGCAATTTAATTAGCTGATTAGAGGGAGTGGAGATGAGCAGCAGGGAGTGGCAACGTTGTGGTATACAGTCACACGCCCTGCAGTGACTTACAGACTCTAGTCCAGCTGACTTCCAGTGAAAATTAATTTCAAGTATGGAAATAAATAGCAGATAAGCATGTATGACTTCTGTGTTTTCGTTAATGAGCACTATGAATCCAGATTCGTACTCTCTCTTCATCTTGTGATTTTAAAAAAAAAAATACATCCAGCCCTCTTCTGAGGACAAAATGGACGTAACTGGTATTAAAATCAGAGTAGAAAGAAAAGGTTTTGCTTGTTTTAATTCTTTTGCTACCAAAAATTACGTCGCACTTAAATTTCTATGCGAGTGTGTTTACTAAATCAACACTAAATAAAGTCGTGACACGTTACACCTACGTCTGCATCTCTTGTGGGTACCGCTTTGTCTAAAGGCTTGGAATTTTCTGGGATATTTGATAGATGCTGGCTGCAGTTTGTTATGGCCATGTTTCCTTCTCTTTAAGTTCTGGGGAAGTTTCTGTGAGGACTTCTTCATGCACCTTGTTTTGATATGACATAAAAAATAGGTTGTATACCTTTTAATGACATATTGCATTTTAAAAATGGTTTTGAACTTTGGACTGAAGAGTTTTCTTTTAGATTTCTGATATGTTTAACTTTTTTGTAGCAGTTTCAGTGCTAATTTAACTACTTCTTGCTCACTGGAAAGTTGAATCTAGGTCTGGACGGTTACAGAACATTTCAAGGAAAATTCTTCATGGATGTGTTTGGCTCTGTTAATAATATGATTGGCTTCCATCTTCTAAAACACAGTTGCAGTGTCCTGAAAAGCAGCCCCCAAAACCAATCAGTCTGTGGTATTTGGCCGTGAAATTTGGCATGTTATGTATGGTCTTAAGGAGTGTGGGCTAGGGTTGTATGTATGTAACAATTACTGAAGTCTTAACTCATTCTACAGAGTGATTTGCTCTGTAAATTCTATATTCTTGTAATAGTTTTTTGTGGTTTTTTGCTTTTACTTTTTTTAGACAAGACAAAAGAAAGGAGACATTTTAGTGGTGTCCATGTAATTTTATCAACTGAACTGCGATTTTCCACACTAACAGAAGCAGTGAGAGGTTGTTGTTTCATGTGGGACTCAACACCAGGTGACCAGGGTACTTTGTCCACCAGGTTTGAGTTTCTCTGCTGCCAAGGGTATGTTTGGATTCAAGAACTCACCCTCCAGGTTCCAGAGGAACTGTGTTGTAGTTGCCTCTCTTTCCAGTGTTTGGTCCTACCCTTTTCTGCATTTCCTTTAACCTGTTGCAGTTTTACCTCTTTTCTTACCTAGAAGTCTTTATCCTTTGTCATTCTCCTCATCTGAGTGGTTCCAGATTCAGTTCCACAGACAAAATCTTCTTTCTTTACCCATTTCTCTCACTCTGCTATTTCTATCCCTAGCTCCAAGTATTGTTTTGCCTTTTTCAGGCATGTGCAGTTTGGCCTACATGGCCTCCTTCTGTTTTCCTTAGCACCTCTCTGTTTAGAGCTCCAAGCCTACAAAATATTTAGCATGGAGGATCTCCTCACAGGGCTTGCAGCTGACTGAGACTTGTAATAGCTGGACACTTTCAAAGGTGTTTTACCTCAAGCAACATAAGGCAAGTGTGCACATAGACAACCATGAGCACGTCCTGGATGCTGTCAGATTACTCCTTTTACTGAAGCATGTGTCACTAGAGGACTTTAAACTAAATTGCCAGTTTTGCTTTTTAATGTAAGCGTTTATTTCTTGATTTTATTTCTTCATTTGTTTCTTGGAATTGGATTAACCATTTCAGTTTAAATTTAAGAAAATTGAAGGTTTGAGGCTGATATGCACAATGGAAAGTTTCTGCCTAATTAATTGAAGTCTGGCAAATTCATCAAGCACTGGAGAAAATATGATCTCATGATGGGAAGCATCGAACAACTTTGATTAGTGAACTGGCTAATACCACCTGTAGCTAATTACTGAAATTGATCTTAGAGTAAAATGAGGATATAAGATGATTTTTTTTTTTGAATCATGGCTTAGATACTGCTTTATTAGGAAGGTGTAATATGGAAATGAGCAACAAAAATATGCCTCCATTTTTTTGTATTGAAAATTATGGCACAACGAAGGGGAAGTTGAGAGCTTGCAGGAAGAACAGTGTTTTTTATGTTTTTGTAGTAGTATTTGAAGTTAATCAGTCTGCTTTTTTAATTCAAAGCCAGAGTACACATAACAGAGTGTGACCTGAAAAACTATCCTGTGAATTTTGGTATGCAACAGAGCACATTGTTTTTCCTCTACCTCTGTGACTCATGCAGCTAAGATGTCTTACCCAGCTTTAATTTTGAAGAGTGTCTAGTAAGATTATTGGATGTTGTGTAGTGTTTGATGATAGTTGTCCAGGTGATGATTAAATTTTAGCAAAGCACCAGAAGAATCTGTCTCCTTTCTGAGATATTCTGAGAATTATTTCCTTTTCTGATTAGGCTGTGAGTTGAGGCAGAAGGAGAATTATGTAGTAGTTAGAGATTTTAAAAAGCAGAACTAGCTTTAATGTACAGTGACAGAAAAGGAATTTTCCATTCTTGAGCACGTATTATTTAAAGCTTGCCATTTTGGAAGGAAAGCAGGAACACCTTATGATCTCTGGCACATTCCAGTGTTTTATTTTTTTAGTTTGTTTTTTGTTTTTTTTTTTTTTTAAAAGTGACAGTTTCAAATGCATTTTGTACTTATTTGATTTATGTTCACAGATCCATTTCCTGAACTAACCAAAATTCTGATGATGAATGCCGGTTTCTTTAGGGGTTTCAAGGTTATATAATTAAATCTTAAAGTTCATAAGCTGCAGTTACTGAATGCTGGATCTCAGTCTGAAAGCACTGGGGAAAAAACAAATCCTCCAGCTGTATCTCTATTCGGGCACTTCTTGTAGTGCAGCACAAGTTGTGCACATGGGATGGGGACTCTCTTGAAGGTGAGAAGAGCCTGAAGTTTTTAACAGCAATCATGTGAAGTTTAAGATGCAGTGCCATCACAAAACAAGGGAGTGTGGTCTTGGGCATTACACACAAGGGTGCAGCCACCATAAATAGCTGGGTTTTGATCTG
The DNA here is from genome assembly GCF_000710305.1 of Buceros rhinoceros silvestris. Taxonomy (NCBI): domain Eukaryota; kingdom Metazoa; phylum Chordata; class Aves; order Bucerotiformes; family Bucerotidae; genus Buceros; species Buceros rhinoceros. The sequence continues at coordinate 14,503 of NW_010423618.1, forward strand.
GTACACAACACTTGACACCAGCTTCCAGTTTATAAAGGGGATGTTGAAAATTGAGTGAGGTGCTGGAAAGTGGTGTAAGAGTTACTTAAAAATGGACAAAACCCATTTTACTCAGGGAAATTTAAACACAGACCAAAACTCAATAGATTTTTAATCTTGCAAACATGAAGGCTTGCCATTTTGAAATAATAGTATTTGTTTCTAACCTTAAGAGCAAAATTCCAAGGCATATTGCTTAGTGTTTTCTGTTGCCTAGGTTTGTTGTTGGTTTTTTTTTTTTAAATACTTGCTTAATGTAAAACAAGTTAGTGAGCTCAGTATCAACATTACCTGCAGGAAGAAAGATCAGAAATAAAACTGGATTGTGAACTGATAGATCCTTTTAGTATTTTATCCATTCAGACATATTTAGTTTCTGGAGAAACAGGCGTCAAGATTCTAAACCAAAAAGCTGTGAGTTGTATGATGGTGGAGTAGATGCTAGTGAATTGTAGGATCTGTAGTCTATAAAGCTGTTAAGTAGTTGTAGAGGAACTGAACAGTGAAACTTTTGCCTGATAGTATTCAGGTTAAGTACAGGAAGAAAAGGATTTTGTTTTGTTTTGTATTGCATTGTGTTTGCAGGATACTTAAATGAAAATATGGGGCTTTGTTGATAGTTAAACACAGCTTCAAATCCCTGTTTTTCCATGATCATAAGATTGTTTATAGAAGATAGGAGATCAGGTCTTACTCTGAAATAGCAGAGTATTTTCATTTATTGGTTAAACTCCAGATTACTTTTGAAATTAGAGTGGGTACTGTTGAAATTTCTTCATTTACTCCTTATATTTTATCTCCATTTTCTTTCTTTTTTTTTTTTTTTAAAGGACAACAATTTCTTCAATAGTTCTGGAAAAATCACTGAGATTATTTATACACAACTTACAATTCAGTGATTCTCCTTAATGTCATATCTCTGTATAGTATTTCTGTATTTTCTTGTCAGTGATTCTTAACTTTATGTTTAGTGTCTTGCTAGTGTTTGGAAGTAAAGGTTGCTTTGCAGGTTTTTCTGAGGTGTAGAGAATTCTTAAAGCTGTCTATTCTTCTTTTCAAAGTGCCCATCTTCGCAGTGAAAATTAGCTCCTTAAAATATTTAGGATTGAAAATGAAATTGTATTTATTTCTTAATTTGGATTTCTTAATTTTCTCATTACTTGTACAGTATTTTTAATTCCCTCTCAGTTTGGCACATTGTCCCTAATGGTGTGTAAATATATCTGAATCATAGCCTGTTTTTAATGAAAACAAAGATGATGTGCTGAACACTGGTTAGGAACACGTTTAAAGTTCTTTGGTACTAAGGTATAACAAACCTCAGTGACTATTTCCCCATGTCAAAGGAGGCCTATAGTTTTGTGAAATTATGTTGTTGATATCTGACAGGCATTTCATTTCTGCTTGTTTCCAGATCCTGGAAATTTAGCTATGTAATAAGGGTGATAAATTCCCTTTGAATGACAGATGCCTGTAAAGACAGTGACTTTTTTTCTGGATGTTGAGATAAACAAAATCTCTCTTTGTCTGAAAAATCTGTCAGCCACTGGATTTTTCCTGTGCTATTGTTACTGATTTGCCTGATTGGGTTCCTTGGAAAAAATCGGAAATACTCATTGCATATTGAAAACAAGATGTGACGTATGTGTAAAGATGAGCTTGTATGGGTTGAATTGCCACCAGCTTTTTTTCACCTGTAGAACAGCTTCATCTTCTTGAAGCATGTTGGCAGACAGTTCAGCTAAGATACTGCAAGTAGTGACATGGCAGTATAAAAAATACTTGAAGCGGACTTCATATCAATGCAATAACATACTGGGTGTTGCTCAAAGGTAAGCTAAGCAGACACTGCTTAGGGAATTGTATAGTACAAACAGACCATCTTTTTTTTTTTGAGACTAGATCTGGTTCATGTGCACTTAATGTCAAATATTTCTGTCTTTTCTGACAGCAGTATGTATTGTGAGTGGAAAATACTTCTAGAGCCCTCTACTTTTTCATACTGACAGGCAGAATAACCACTTTGGTAAGACTGGATAGCTGCTATCACTTAAGCAAAATGGCCAAAAATGTGTGGAAGCAATCTGTGACATGGTAACATGCATTAGTCTGCAAGCTGATGTACCTTTAGGACTTGCACTGAAGATGGTAATGGTATAAGCGTCAGACCTGATTATGGGTTTGAACCCTTGTGCCACTGCTTGCAGCCTTTTGCAACTGTTGACTATAGGTGCTAGTGGTGACTCCCCATTTTTCTCAGAAATGCCAAGAACGTAAGTAACCGTACAGCATAAGGGCTGGTGTTCTGAAAGATGGCAGTCTGCAAGAAAACATGTGGATGCACACCATGTGTTCTCTGGCCATGTGAAATTTACTTCCCGTTAGCAAAAGGAGATGTAGCCCCTCCACTCTTATGGGTTGCCCATGGGGGCCATAAAATAAGCAGAACGATTAAAGCGTAAGGTTGTGCACTTTGACTTGCTTTGAGCAATATATAGTCTGGAGGATTTGCATTGAAAACTAAACGAGAAGTGCTTGAAGAAAATGTTGAAGTGCTTTGTTCTCTTACTATATACTTTGAAGAGGGAAGCGTAAATTTCTTTGAGCTTGAGTCTGAGCTGTACTACTGGTGCTGGTGACAAGAAACTTCAGTTTGTTCTGCTGAATCCTCTCAAGATTCCTCTCTGAAAGTAATTTGCTTGTCTACCAGACCAACAATGTGCTGGAAGTTGCCTGAAGAATGCAATAGCAAACTTTCTGAAATTTTTCTGAAATATGTGACTTCTTGAAGGTGAAAAAACCCCTGTGCTCTTGTACTGGAAATGCTCAGCCACACAGCTGCAGCATTTGGTATGCTTACCAAAGACAGTCTTGTGATTGCTTGGGGACAGAGACCTGAGAGGGTGTACAGCAGCACTGGATGTAATCACACAAGATCACGATAGCAGCAATTTGTGGTTATCTTGGTGGCTATATTAGTTTTGTGCTTGTAATTCTCAGAAGGAAAACTTCATAAGGGAGCCTATGTCATACTGATGTACAGTCATAACTTGGCTGGAGTCATCTTTGTGACTTTTTGAACATGGGTGATGTATCAAGGCGTAGTTTCTGGTTGCTTTGTAGTTGCAGAGGAAGAGATCTGTGGGAAATAATTGTGGCTAATACATTTGCAAATATGATGAGCTCTTAACATGCAGGTCATGAACTGTAGTGATGTATTTGGCATCTTCACTGATGAGGAAAACATCTTGGTCTTGCCAATCAAAGATATCCATCAAGACATATTTTTTCTTGATTTGCTGCAGTCTCTGTATAATGACTGTTGCAGGAACATGTCTATGTATTCTAAGAGAACAGCTTCCAATTTGTTCCGCATTTTAGATTTCATACATTTAGAGAGAACCAGTATTTTCAGTGTTAAGAGAACATACTCCAATGGTTCATGGAGGGAAAAATAGTTACAGGGTAGGTCCAGAAAACTAGAGAGACAAGTAATTTTGATTGAAGTTATGTTACCTAGGAAGATTCCTGTTCTTTTTATATAAGTGTGCATTTATGGAGTCACTGCAAGTAAAAAGAAAACTTCGGTGAAGTGATTTTTAGTCCTAAGTTCATGTGACTGGACTAATTCTATTTTGTCACAAGTTGGCTTTGGTATTCTGAGCTTTTGTAAAAACTATTTGTCGCCTTTATTTAGGAATTGGAATTGCAATTTCTTTGTGAAGCTTTAAAATTCTCAGCTGAAATTCATTTGTTTCATAAATCATAACTGCTGGCACTGGTGAGTCTATCAGCGATGAGCCTTTGCCAGTATTCACTGGCAGAATAGCGAGTCATCTATTCTCCAGTCCAAACCAGAGAGTGTGATAAGCTAGCTGTGCTTTCAAGTCAGTAACATTTCCTTTTTTATAAATAAGACAATACAGATTTGTATCAAACCTCATTGCATTTCAAAAGCTTCTGTTTGGCATTGAAGTATGCTCAAAATTTTAGTCTTACACATGCAATGTTGCCGTGAATCTTAGAGGCTAAATGGTACTGTACAGTTTAAGGATTTTTATCATATAAGTATGTTGCTTTTATTTCTTTTTGTCATTGGATGTGTTTGTCCTTGTCTCCAGAGTCAGAGGCCTGGCTTTTGTAGCTCCTTCATTTGAGTTAGCCATCCTATGAATACCTGTTTTATGGATGCAGTCTTCCAGACCTGTTTTAAAAAACCTGTCTGCTCTTGAAAATAACATCTGCTACTCCTGACCATCACAATATTGCTCAGAGACATCATCACCTTGCACTTCTTTCTAAAAATGCCTTACCTTTAATTGGTGACAGCATCCTTTACTTTTAAATCAAAAACAGAATTATTTTTTTGTTGGTCTCAACTTGCTATCATTATGCATTTTGTGATAACTACTGTATAGATGGTGCTGTTTGTGTTATGGATTGATTTCCTCTCCTCCTGTCACCACCTTCCTTTGCATCACCAGACAGGGATATTTTCTGAGCAGTCCTGTCTGCTCTACCTAGAAACATGAGAACAGGCGTAGCGAGCAGGGACAAAGTCTACCGGACCTTGTTTCCTGTTTTTGGAAGTAGCTGGGAGTTAATAATTGAGGAATGGTTCTAAGAAGCAGGAGAATTACAGTGTAATTTATTATTGTTATTATTTCCTCTCTTCCCTTTCTTTTTGATACACTCTTTTAATAGTCAGTGAGTTAGGGCTGTCTGAGTCATTTGTATTTAAATCAATTAGCAAATTCATGGTAGGACTGATTTTTTTTTTTTTTTTTAAAATTTTGTTTAACCTCCAACTACTTTTAAACTTCCACTTTTCCCAGTATGTACTAGCAGTATTTCATACCTGCTTTTAAGGAAAATGGTGCCATTTTACACAGCTGTCAAACTGGCTTTTTTATATTTCTGAAAAACAATGGGCCATCTCCATTTTGTGTATCCATGATACTGTGCATTACAGATTCGTTTGTTGTAGACTGATACATAATACTATGTAATAGTTCTTCTTGCTACATCTTTTCAAAGGTCAAGTCTGTCCTGATTAAATTCTCCTCTTGTAAAAGTTGGCCGGTATCTCTGACCAGCCAGTTCTTCTGCCTTAGATTTCTAAATTCTGCTGGATTCTTGTTTGAAGAAGAATCTTGTGAGAAGGGAAAGCCATTTCCTTTCGAATAATCCAGATGTTTTATTTACTTGTCTGCTGTTGACTCCTGAACTTCTGTTTTCAGAGCGTGGCCTAACCTGATGCAAGCAAAGATCACTGGCAATCTCCCTAGTGCTTGCATATGGCTCTGTGTTTATTGCTTATGGGTGTGTGTGGGAGTTTTGTGTGTGTATTGCCTTATCGACAGTGACTTTAAGCAATACAGTCTTTACTGTGTGGCTCTTTGCAGCCAGTGCAAAGCTTTGACTAATCAATATAGTCTTGCATCATCAGTAAACTTTGATTGTTCATCTCTTGCAGATGACTTCTTTTTAAAAAAAACCAAACCCAAACCCATAAAAAACAAGACAAACAACACCCAACCAAAACCTGCAAAAAAAAAATCAAACAAAACCTCAAAACAAAAAAAAACTGAACAGCACAGGCTAGTGAGACTTGATATCCCTATACTGTGAAATTTGCCTTTTTATTTCTATCCCTTGTTTTCTCCTAATTGGGCTTTTAGAGAAGAATTTTTTTTAATCCCGTAACAGCTTAGTTTCTTTAACAAGTTTTGTAAAGAAACTGTCAAAAACTGTAAGAAACACTTGTGGGGAGGAGGGGAATTAAAAATAAATGTAATCCTTACATGATTCTTCATGTTGATTCCTTCAAAGAATTTTAACTCAACTATGAGACAGAAGCCTGCAGAAATCACACTTTCCTGCTCCCTGCTGTATGTTACTAATGTCTTTTCTGTAGGATATAAATTGGTAGAGACTATAGTACTCACACACTTACCTGAATTTCTCAGGACTGTTGTAGGGCCACTGTAGAGATTACCTTCACATATTGCCTTTATTTTGTGAGGTAGTAAGTTTGTTTTAAATGAGAGGTTATACTCTGCAGCATGAGTTGCTTTAAAACATAGTCTGGTCTTGATTTGTTGACAATTGTAGGTTGTTTTTTTCCTCCCTCTTGCTGATGCTTTGTGACTGTTTTATTGATTCTTCCTTTTATAAGAAATTACTCTGGTATGTGGGAATTTCTAGGATTTTCTCTGAAACTTTTTTTCTTGAATATTTCAGAATGCTTCACTTAACTCTCAGTGGCAATGCAACATCTTGCTAAGCACATGTATTATACACAGATCGCTACTCGGGGTCTGCAAAGCTTATGACTGCAACCCCGAATTATTGATTTTGGCTTCCCAAATCAAATACTGAGGCTCCTTTCTTGATCTCTGCAAGTTTCTAGTTAGATTTTTTGGCATTCATTAGAATAGCAGCATTGTGATTTTAACTGAGCAGGAAAGGCTGTATACAAAATAAAACTGTATGGTCCTATTGCTATTCAGAGAACGACTTGAAATAAAACCCGATTTGCAGTGTGAGTGATGCACTTGATCTCATAGACACCTGGCCAAAAGCGTTTTTAACAAGCTGCTGTATTTTTTAATACCGTAAGTGCTCCTGCAGCTTGTTTATAAGACAAGAACGTGATCCTGTTTGCTGGTCAGAGATAATTACCAGCAAAATTTGAACATGCTTACTTTGTATGGGGGAGAATAGGAGTAGGTGGGGTTGTATGTAGTCTTGCATAATAACAGCCCATAGCCTAGTTATTTTTTATAAATTATTAAGCATTCTTTAAATTATTGCTTAATCAGATAATTGGCCCTGTCTCCTTTCAAGGAGGCAACTGTTTCTCAGTAAAACAGTCCTACTTGTTGGACTCCTGTCCAGCCAGTCCTATCCTGGACTCATTGATCTTAAAGGGATTTTTCAGGCCGTCTTCTGACTCTGTGGCTTGACATTTGAGGATAGCTGGACCCCAAACCACGTGCATACATTAATAATGCTTTCTGTGATTTTTCTTTCAGTATGTTCTTTGTGATGTAGCATTACCTGGCTGTATTTGTTTTCCTCTGTTTCTGTAAGTGCTTAAGACAACATAATTCACCTACCTGGAATTGTCCATGTGCGGATATCATTTGCTTTTTTCAGGCTCTAGGGAGCTGGAAGGCTTTTGATCTGCATTAAAGGCACAGTTATAATGTTGCTTCCCATATTTCAAGAAGAGTTCTGAGCTGTGAGCTTTGAAATGACAAATCTTTGTGCCAAAATTGAGATTACTGGAAAATAAGGGCATATCAGGTTATGTTGAGAACTAGGTTTTACCCAAGAGCCTGGATTCTGCTTCAGAATTTGTTCAAAGAAAACACTTCTCTCTCTGAATCTCAGTTTGGCAAAAGAAACCTCAGTGTAAGATTCAGGCTTCCTTTGTGATCTCCTTTTTCTGTTATTTTGTCACACCCTTGTTCGCATACATCCGTAATAACTCAACTATGCTTTACTTAAGAGAAAATACTTTTGCTCCTAACGTACTGTGTGGGCTGGCTGATTGGAAAATACAGCAGGCTGGCTTCTTAGCTGACTTGCAGGTTTGATTTAGTGTAAACGGGCTAACTAATGGTAAGATGCCATACTGCTCATGTTTATGTGCAAGGAAGCTGTGTAGCGTTTAGCCTGAGTGCCTCACAGTTTTATATTTCTGTCCATTGATTTGTTGTAGTTATATATAAGGAGATAACATTGGTATAACAAAACTTGAAATAAAATGTAGAGAAATAGGCAAGACAAACTATTTTGTATCCTGCTCAGTTTGTGCTCAGCATTTCTAGATCTTTTTCAAGTCTAGAACTAGCTCAGATTTTTGTGATTTTTTTTTAAATTAATTTTTTAAAGACTAATTGATGAAGGATCTGTGCTTTTTAACCCTTTCATGCAGAGAGACTTAGCAAGCTCAGTATTCTAGATCTCTCAAAGAATAGAGTGGTTGTCTGTTGTTACCTGGTTGAGGTAGATTAGGCTAGGTTGAGGTAGATTAGGCTATCCTGAGGTTGTCATTGTAAAATCAGTATCTTTTCCTATTTGATTTTTTTTTTCCCCTCCTATTTGTTTGGATGACAAACTTTTTAAGAATTTTGTAGTTGCTGGACTCTCTTCTGTAACTGAGATAAGCAGTAGAATTTTCATATCAACAAAATTCACATTCAGTCTCTTCAGTAGAAGACAGAAGTCTGTCATCCAGCCTTATCACTCTACTGTTTTGTACCATCTGTAGACAATTAAAAAAAAACAAGGTAAGAAAATATTGTTTGCTTTTTGTTCTATATAAATAAATGGAAGTGAGCATAATAGCAGCCAAAGGAAACATTCCTCTGTGATTGCAGCAAGGTTTGTCCAAAATAATAGACCCTGTATTTTGTAAATGTTTGGTTTGCCTCTGATGTTTAACATTTTAGACTCTTTAATGTATTTGGGTGCATACCAGGCTAAGTGTAAAATTTCAAAATCTGTTGGTGGAAGTCTTCTAAGACAGGACCACCTGCTGTGTTAGCTCTGATGTTTCAATTGCTCTATTATACAATTTCTTCCATTGCAAGTTGACGAAGATGGAGGAGGTCACTCAGTTAAAGTATGATTTGGCATTAGGTGTTTATTCATGGACACCACTTTCCTGGTTTGGGAACAGAAAGTTTTATACAAATGACTTGTAAGTCTTCTGGATCCACAAAACAATGGGTCCATATTTATGCAGATCCAGCCAAGTTGGGTGGTGTACACGGAAGACCCAGCCAAGGCTGAGCTGCTTCTGCTTTCCATGAAGTGATGAGGAGACAGTGAGATTGTTGTTTCCTGTGCACATCAGCCATTATTCACAGGTTTTATCACTGAAGGAGCTCTTGAGGCTCTGTCACTCTAGTCACTGCTTACCCACTACTGCTGGTTAATGAACAAATTGTTACATTAATAAATGCTTCAGGCTTTAAAAGTGTCTTCATGTAAATGTTCATAGAGAAATAATGAGTACTTTGGTATGGGACTTTAACTAAACCATACAGAACTGTATGGTAAACAGTAATAATTTTCACCAGGAGGTATCTGAATCAGCACAGAATGACAATCTGAAACATTCTATTGTCTTGTGTAAAAATAAGGAGTTTCCTTGTACTGAGAGGACTGTCATGGTCAGCCTACTTCTAGTTTTACAGGCAGCCTTCTGCATCTGTGGAATAAAATCAGATTGGTGAACGTAAGCCAGATGACAGCACTGTCTCTCTAACTTAGGATTGTCTGTGACTGTTGACGAAACCAAAAGCACGGTCATATGAGAACCTCCAGAGTTTGTAAGTAAAATTAGGTCTGGTCCTTAGTCCAGTCTGTACGAACTTTAGTCCAGTCATTCTCTCTACGAGAAGGCCTGTCAAACGTTTGCAAGCATTGATACGGAATGACTAGCCAATCTTTGAACCATTAAAAAAGCTCAGATCTAGCAGCATTTCAGTTAAAAGCTGCCTCGAGGAATTGTTCTTCAGGGTAAGATGGTGCTGGTGTGGGAGACTTAGAAGTCACGCCACAGAAACTACTGTGTGCCCCCCTCTTCTTAGCCATGGTTAATGCTGGGCAAATACTGTCAAGGGATTAAATTTGTGCTTTGCTAGATGTAATGAGGAAATCATGCTTTAATACAACTTAAAGTATTAAGATAAATCACAGGCAATTTAATGCCATTTTAGAGGTGACTCAAATGCATTCTGCCACCTGGGTCTGTCACATAGTAACATCCTGGTAACACAGGCAGATTTTACTCTCTAGACTGTGCTGCGCTGAGCCCTTAATGCAGTAATGTAAACAAGCACAGTAATGGAAAAGCAGTGGGTAGGGAGCGTTAAAACCTGTATATAAGAAGCCCTGTGTATGTTGACTGTTAAGAATATTTTTAGATTTAAAGACCTTATTTTGTCCAGTTCTGAATTGGGTTCATGTAGGAATAATGCTTTGAGTAAATCCATCTCGTGTCAAGAAAATTAAAGGCTCTAAATAAGAGACATCCTAAGTGTCTACAAAGAAAACATCTGTAGCTCTATGTTTTATTGAAAATAACGCTGCCTAGTAGACTGCATTTCATCTGCGAAATTAGTCTGTAAATACTGTAATGGCTAATGATGTGGGTCAATGCTGGTGTGTGACTTAGAAGCCATTAGCTTGTACATTCTTGGTTGTCTTTTGATAATCTTCATCTCTGCTAATCTCTTAAAATTTATCTGAAAATGAGTAACAAAAATTTTGAGGTCACGTTGTCCGGATTTCCATGGAAGGAGTGGAGTTGGTAGTCTTTCATTGAGATAATTTTTGGTTTGTTTCTAATGACAGTGAGATTGTTACTCTCGAGTTTCTTGTTGTAGTCTGTCCGTGTCTTTCCTACCCCAGCCCCCAACTCTCACACTGGAACAGCTCAAGGTCAAGAATCTGACTGTTAAAGGAAGCTGTTTTGTTTTGCATTAAGATTAATGGAGCTTTAAACTAACTAAGAGAAAAGAATTGTTCTGCTGAAATTGTTTAACACATCTGCCCTTTTCAGCAGGCAGATTTTTGTTCTCAGTAGAGCTGGAAATGAGTTTTTAACAGATTGCACAAGCAGTAAGATATTCAGTGCGAGTGCGTAATTCTTTTTTTCATGAAAGGTGAGATTGGACATGTATAAAAGTGGCAATCATAATTAAGTACTTAAGTAAACCCTAGTCCATAGTATTGCTCAGTAGGGGATCACTCAGCTAGGAATAACCTAAAATTATAGTCATATGCTTTTGTGTCTATGCTTTATATTAGATGACTTGAACAATGAGAGATACTGAGTACGGTTCACTTTTCAAAGTGATTTGATGGAGACATGGAGAGAGAATACCAGGAAGGGCCTCTGAGCCCTCCTTGTTGTCTACTCAAAAGACGTAATGGTTCCCACCTTTTTCTCTAAATGTCTTCAGTAGCCTTCTTGGAAGCATTATGGAAGCTGCTTAAGTAATTTTGGAACAGAAAAATCTCAAAGTAAAAATCAAGCAGAGGTATTTTGTCAGTAGCATGTTTTTGATATCTGTCAACTTCTGATGTTTTTTTTCTTCACTGTCACCTTCCAGACACACTTTGCTAGGCATTGTGGCTTGTGCAAGCATTGAGAAGCAAGACCAGCGACACAGCTCATGCCCTCTCTGTTTAATTCCATGTATGGGAGGGTGCAGTAGTGGAAGTAAAAATTCAATATCGCCACTCACTTCTGGCTCAGCCCAGTATGACTACAACCAGGCGATAACTTGCTAGTCTTTCTGATGAGTAGGAGCAGTTCACAGCATGTGTGCTGACCGCAAATGCCTACACTGTCATTTTTCACTGAGAGGTTATGCAGTCCAGAGATGAAATGTTAATGTTTCCTTTCAGCCATACACTTCCAAATTCTTGAGGTCTTTTTTAGCCAGTTCACTTGCATTTATTACTGGCTAAGTATTAACATCTTCTGCTGTACAGTACTTTAGAGGTATAGTTATCTGGTTTTATTTTCTCCTTTTAAGACAGGTGATGACCCTAGAGGGTATAAGGCAAAGACCAACAATTAGGGGTTTCTCCTGCAGCTGGAGTTTTCTAAAGAAAATAAATCAAATCTGAATTTGTACAGGAATGTTTGCCTTGCATTCCACACACTGAGTCAATTTATCTCAGGGGCTCTCTTTTTCCTCCTCCCCACCCTCTTTAAAGGCTCAGTGACTGGAAAAAAAAAGGAGGGGTGTATGGTAGATTGTAGAAAGAGATTTTTGTAGCCACTGGTGCCAGGAATCATCAAGGAATGCTTAAGTAGTGCCTCTTGTGACAGCATCCAGTCTATTGGAAGAGCAGCATGTGCCATCTGGCTTTGATTTTGGCTTAATTAAATGCATGCAGCCATTTTTAACAACTTGGGTAAGATTCAGCTGTCTTGATGTTCTGTAAAGAGCTAGAGTTTCAATTTTGTGGGGAAGCTACAATAGTCACCTGATTTATGTTGTTTAGTTCCCTTTCCGTGTGGTCCATGCAGTTTGCTGATATTTGAGTGACAATTCTGTTTAAATAAACACTTAAGACCTGCTGACTCTTGGAAGCCTAATTCAATAGGGTTTTTCCACTCTAGATTCTGGAATTTCTCTTAGAGCTGCAGTTACTGTGGAATTTTTTAATAGCGAAAGGAGATTCTTAAGTTCAGCCAAGTCATTTGTCTGGGAAAAAGGCAAGCTTCTTTGTTGAAGAAGTTAGGCTACTCCACCCAAAGACTCTATCAATGGGATTTTAGCACTGAGTGGCGAGGCAGGAAGGGGAGTGATGGGGGCGAACAGCTTTCTTTGCTATTAGCCAGAGTCATCCTTCATGCAAAGAATAGCAAGGAACTACTTTTCATGGCCAAGCAAACCGCCTTGTGTTCATGAGACCCTGTCCTTTTAGCTCTTTTATCTGTTTTATCTTGCACCTTGAACAGCAGCTTACCTATGTGGATGAAGAGTGTTGGGGGAAAAAAAATCTTCAAACTCCTACCCATACAATTGTAATTAAAATTTTTTGTTGTTCTGAGTGTGAGGTAATCTTGATTTTTGACATTTTATCCTTCAATCTTTAAAATTCTCAAAAAAATTCAAGGGAAGACAAATTTGCTGAAATAGTATTATTTAGCATCTAGGTGGGATGGATAAAGTTTCATTCAAATTGCTCTTTTTACTCTTACATCGAGTTTTATCAATTTGATTAGTGATAATGGTGAAGTAGTAATGTAAAATAAGTCTTCTACCATATTTCTAAAACTCCTAGGTAGTCACTTTTTCTCTTTTTCATCCACCTATTGAGGATTACCCCATTTGTTCCCACTTTTATCATTGGAAAGGGTATATTCTTGGAAGGCCCTTGATGAAAAGGGAGTAGTTTTATAGTTACATGTGCGGGAGTATCTGGCTTTTTTTTTAGTTCTATATTGCAATAAATGTTTCTGCTTTTTAATCTTTATAGGTCTCTTATTTTTAGCAAGTTATTCTTGGCCCATTGCCATCCATTGTATGAATGGAATTCTACAGCTCTTGTTATGAATGTCAGTTTGCTTAGACCTCTTTAGCTGATTCAGTAAGTACAATATCCAGATCCCTCCTGCTGTGTCGTTAACAGCTGTGCTGCAGGCTTGGGTTAGATTTAACATTTCGTTTACATCCTTCTCTTTTTACCCCTCTCTTCCACCCCCCCACCCTCC
>NW_010423619.1:0-347 GCF_000710305.1 Buceros rhinoceros silvestris
GAACTGCCTGGGAATTCTCTCTGCCACGCTAAAAAGCCTTTGACTGGGCAGCAGGGAAGGAGAAAACCAGGTTAATCCACAGGAACCGGTCATCTACCAGCGAAGAGCATCCTTCCTGTCAGCATCTTGGCCAGGATGCAGCCGGCCGCCCACATGTCGATGGCTTTGGTGTAGTTGTTTGGCGAGAGGAGGAAGCGGGGGGAGCGATACCATTTCGTTACTAAGCCTTCGGAAAGGTAACGCTGAAAAAGCAGAGACAGAGACATCAGCGACCTCACAAGAGAGCTCCCCCGCTGCTGCCTGTTGTGGTGCCACCATTGGATGCTGCTGAGAAATCTCCAGTCCCT
>NW_010423619.1:530-998 GCF_000710305.1 Buceros rhinoceros silvestris
ATCCAGCTCCCAGCAGGGATGCAGAATGAAATTTTTCAAGGGCAGGAGCTGCCAGGGGAGCGCACGCAGGAGCAGCCGCCCGTGGGTCACCCCTGGCTGGGCACAACCCCACAGCGGGCACTCGAAAGGACACAACACTGGAGCAGAGGTGGCACAGGGAGCACACAGGGCTCCTGAGGGGGCGGTGGGCAGGGGATGTGCTCAGCAGGGTCTGGCCTCGCACAGAAGCAAGTTCACTCTCCTTCCATCTTCAGGGTGCTGCTGCAGGGAACCTTGCTTTGGTCCGGGTATGTGCTGGGAACTGCGGACGAGCCCGCACGGCATCTCACAGGGGTGAGACGTGGGATCTCATAATAAAGAGGAAAATGGGAGTGGGCAGAATAACAGAATCGCTTGGGTTGGAAGAGAACTTCGAGATCATCAAGGCCAACCATTCCCCCAGCAATGCCAGGTCCCCACTGACCCCTG
>NW_010423620.1:0-2055 GCF_000710305.1 Buceros rhinoceros silvestris
GATCCTGGGGACCATCCTGACCCTGGTGCAGATCTGCTGTGCTCAGAATTGTCTTTCTTTTCATTTCTGTTTCTGTTTTCATTTCTTTCTTTTGTGTTCTGTTTTTCCTCCAGGTGCACCAGATCCACAGTTGGCTTACAGACTCTAAAGAATGCTGAACGATCTCTCATATGCTAGGAGCCCGAGTGTGATTGCTTCTTAAAGAAGCAGAATGTGAGAATTATTTTCTCCCACTCAAAATAAATTTGCTGCAGATAGAATAGTGTTTTAAGGTCTGTTTGTCTTTCAGGTAGTTTAAGAATCTTGCCTCAATTCCAGCACAGTACCAGTTTAATTTCTTTCAATAAAGCTTCAGATCTGACCCACTCCTGAAGACTTGGCAAAACACCTTAGTCTACCTCAGCAGCAGTTTCTGTTAGCATCAGTTAAGAAAGTAATGCAGGTTCTTCTTCAGCCATGTGGTAGCAACACTTCAGAGATAAGTATAAGGCTGCTTAACAGCTAAAAAGTTCAGGAGTATAGGTGAGAAGCTGGATTTCAATCCCACGCAATAGTAAATATCTTTGATTATACAGGCTCAAGTGACTACCCACACACTGCATCACTGAACATGCAATCATAAGTTATCTTCTAGAAACTGGATAGCAGGATAAATATGAGCAGTGCTTGCAGACACATTAGGAAAAGGTTGCAAAAGTTCTTTCTGATTAAACTCTTCTGTTCTTCCACTTCTGACTTTTAAAGTACGTTGGATCTTCAATAAGATGTCAAACTACAGTGGAAAGGCCCTGATCCCTCCCTGGAGAGAGTTGTTTCCTGTGAGAAATATAACCCTAGCACCAAGTTCAAGCTATTTACTTATAGCTGCCAGGTCTTGATTCAAAAATTATTAGTTTCAGAATTATCACATAAGACCACCTAGGACTATGCTGCACTTCAGTCAAGTTTGCTAATTTATCAGTAATTATTGCTAATTTATTAAATTTACTAAACATGTATACTGTAAGTTTGTATCAGATGCCTCTACACATAGAAAACCCCACTTGACAGAAAAGCTGGTGCACAGAAAACAAAAACAAAAAGCAATTCTGACCTAGAATCTACATGAAGAACTCCTCTCAGCAAAGATTCAAAGGAACCAATCACAATACAGCTTGTAACAGCAACACTAGTAATTCTTTCAAAGAAGTAAGACCCAGAACAGAAATTCTACCTTTGCTAACCGTGCCACTACTATAATCACAAACACACACATGACCAGGACTAGCCAAAGGACAGCACTAGCGGGAGTAGGAACTGGATGGGGCAGAAAAGCATCTGGGTAAAATCCTAGGGCAGCCAGTGCTCACCATGACATTTACACTTAATCTGAGTCATTCATATCGTAATCCGTTTCTTCATCCTCACTCTGAGTGGCATGCAGCGTGCAGCAAGTGTAGAGAAAGGAAGGGAAGAGAAGAGATTGCAAGCGAGTTAGAGCTGCAACAAAGTACAGTCCAGTTACACTTAAGGCATCTGGGAATGACAGTTATTTTTATCTGGGATCCCCACTCTTCATAAGAAGGTCTGACAGCGGACAGTTTCAAAGGGTTACATTACAGATTTCATGCAGGTTTTCTTTTTGAAATGTCCTGAAGTCAGCAAATTGAAACCAATAGTGCCATGCAACATAACAGAGACCACAAGTATAGAGAAAATTTAAATAAAACCGTAAAGCTGCTACATTAATGCCAAAGAGTACATTAATGTACTCTTCACCATGGATAGGAAAGGATAACACTTGAGAATCTAACTTTGGATGCAGACATTATGAAGCAGCTTTGGTCACTTGTCCCAAGAGTGACAGCTCAATAAAGTGGTATGAAAAAGAAGAATGCTCATGGGATTACAGGTTGTATCTCAGTTGTGCCATGACTACCGGTGAAAGCCACTGGAACCACTTAAGTCAATGTCCCAAATGTCATTTATTTTCTGCACTTAGGTATATTAGAAGGTCACACAGAAGTAAACTACTAACTTACTACACAAACTGTTTTCCAAAACACCCCCCCCCGC
>NW_010423621.1:0-5135 GCF_000710305.1 Buceros rhinoceros silvestris
GAGCTTGGAAGGTCCTTCCCAACCCAAACCATTCTCTGATTCTATGAGATGTCCGGCCAGGGTAGAGTTCATGAGGAGAGCAGCCAGGGAAAAAATAGAAATCTGCACCTTATCCTGAATCCAGAACTTGCATTTCAAAATTATGCACATTTTTAACTTGTTTTATCTTTCTATGAAAGCATTTGAGGTGATTTGCGGCTGCAATTAAGCATTCCCCTTAGACAGAAAAGTACTTTCAGTGAAATGAAGTATCTTTTTGTAAATGACAGTCATTTAGATTTAAAAAAAAGGCAAATCATTTCAGAAAATTTAATTCATTCTAACTCACAACTTAATGAGGACTGTCTTACCTACGCTGAAAGTGTGCAGTAAAAGACATAAAATCTAAAAAAGCTACACAGGTTGATTTAGAAACCTACAGCTCTCAACTTCCCAGCGCTCTCTTCTGTCCTCTTATCGTCAGATGTCTTCTACAATATCATTATCAGAAACTGAAGCCATGTTATTGAAGGTGCGTAACATCAACTGCTTCTTTTTTTAACGATTATGGTAATATGATCTGAAATTCCCCCCTCAAACAAATGAATCAGAGAGCAAAAAATAAAAGATTCTGAAACCTCATTAAGAAAATTTTTACAGCCCAAATTCATATTTCAGCTTGATTCAGTTTTGTATGATCCTAAACTGTTCTTTTCTCTCTATCTTAGTCATAAAATGTCCAAGTACCTGGAATGAACCTTCTGGCGATCTTACACAAAGCAAGGAAATACAACAGAGACCTCAGAAATCCTTTGAGCTGGATACTGGTTACCCCCAGAGCGGCAAATCCCAAGCTGCTTGTTCAGACTGAAGGAAATGAGAGACAAACTATTCAAGACTAAAAGGTTCTTGGAGGTTTGAAGACACTTTCCAACTGGAAGATCCCCGGTTGCCCATTACCCCTCCAGACAGCCGTCCCACCTCAACCGTGGCCCTTTTGGAGAGGGTCGACAGAAGGGACAGCCGAAGGCGGGGCTCTCCTGCCAAGCTCTTCGACAGCCACCGAGGTGCAGCTCTGATTCCCGGTTTCCCACTCTAGCGGGAACACGGCCCGGTTATTTCAGTAACTATGCCCAACTAAACTGGTTTATATTTCAGTTTATTCAGTTCACACAATGATCTAGCTGGAATAAAACCTACTTCTCATCCACCCTGCGGTTTGGTCCATCCTTTGACTGCTCTCTCCGCTGCCACAGCAAGACCTAGCGATGCTCCCGTACCGAACGGTACTGACCATCGCACACGTGCAGAACACAATAAATACAATTAAATAAAAAAACATCACTGCAGCACATAGACCAGAGATCGTTTGTTACTGAAGCCAAATCAAAGAGGTACTAAAGTAACAGAAAGCACATTATTCTGCACAAAAACTTGACTGCAGAGCATTAATTTGGTTACATTCTCAGTTACCGCAGGATTGATCTTTCACTGGGGAACAGGCTGCTGAGGAAGAGTGTGCAGGCTAACAGAGCTGCTTCGGTGCGATCTCGGTCCAAAGGGAGCTCTATGCAGGGGACAGCAGCAAGAATAAAGGTTTAAACTCTTCTCTAGGTGACCCAAAATGTGAATAAACTGTAATTATTAAAAAAGTGTAAAGAGCCCCGGGACACTCAACAGAGATTCAGCTACGCCAAGTACATTTAAAATTTTAGCAAAACCAGACAAAAACCCAGCAAATATCAGACAAAACGCATTAATTTTCTGCTATTTTGAAAAATGACATAGCCTAGAAAGTGCTCAGGAAGGTAACGAGTACGGAAAATGATTACTGTTTACAGAAACCACCACATCTGGGGCATTTTCTTAAGGCTTCAGCTTAATGTAAAAAACTGGCGGTACCCGGGAGCCTGGTGTCCGCCACACCGAGCTGAGCTTGATGGGCTGTTCCAGGCAAACGCCAATCAAAGAGAGCTCAACTACACGATACACTACATTTTGGTTAGTGTAAAAGCTCCTATGTCCCCACAGAGCTGACAGCTTTAACCTGCAAGACGAAAGAGCCCAGAACTTCTTCTTTTAACAGTAGCCAAAAAATATGAGCTTTGAAGAATTGATTTCTGTGTTGTAGTTGCTCATCCATGAGATTGAGGTGGAAAAGCCTTCTACCCATGCAGATGTAATATAAAAATTAAGTATTTCATCACCTCCAAGGTACTACAAACACCACACACACTCAGAAAAAAAATTAAATTGTAATTTAGCTACCAACTTGGGCTAAGAATATTGCTTATTTAATGCTCACCTATCCCCTGAAGAACACAACTTTCTGACCTATCTCAGGTCAGGGGAGGCACAATTCCTTCTGATGTCCCCAGAGGAAAACAGACCGCAAGACACAGAGCCAGAATTAATTAGACCTAAAGCTTCATCACGACTAGAAACGTGTATCTCATGCCCTACAGCTCAGATGCCTCTCAGCGAGCCAGAACCATGAGCAGCAGCAGAACCACAGTGGGTTAATGTTGGGGCGGTTGAACTTTGGTGCCAAAATTTAACACAGTGATTATAACCTTTTCAATTATATAATTTGAACAGCACCCCAGATTGCCATTCCCCTTCTCCTGGTCTCGAAACTGCTTTCAGTTGCTTTGGGGGTTGCTGTTGTAGCTGAACATCTTCATTAGCACCCTCCAGCACCCGCATGAATGAAAACACCCTTCTGCTCCGATACAGCCGAGTAAAGGAGATGCGGATGCACCACCACAAAGCCTCTTCCTTTTCATTTTCATCCTGTCACAGGTAAATCACATCTACAGGAGTAATGATTTCCTCGATGAAGCCGGCACAAGGTAATTCACGCCTCACAAAGTTGAGCAAGAGCCCACCTGACGGACGGTTTCTGGGGTGGCCGTTGGACTGCTGCTCACATCTCATGGTTTCTATTCTCTTATGTCTTGCAAGAGCATGAGCAAGCTTCTGGAAGTGGCTGCATTTCCATCCGCGGCCAAACCTCAGCTAATAGTCAGGCATGATTTTTCCAAAGGTCATAAATCCGAATGAGGAACAGCCCGGAGTTCGGTGACTCTTTGGGAGAAGAGGAGTTTCAAAAGGAATAAACCGGCGAAACTCGGAGTTGTGACTGTGCAACACAGGCTATGAAATGCATCTCAAAATCACAGTCCTGGGCAAAACATCGGAGGATGTGCCATACAGACCGCTCGAATGGGGCTTAGGGAGAAACTGGGTGGGTTTTGAGCCTAGTTATAAATTCATAAAGGCGTTAGTCTGCAGAGTTAAAAAACAATCCATTGGCCCGTGAATGTACAGCACCGAACCGAAAATCTAACTTGATTCCGGTTCTACCTCAAGCCACTGTTCTTGCAAAGGTGTTACTTCCCTTCCTGCAGACGAAACAGAGCAATTACCAGCGCCACAAATCTGCGTGGAGCATTTCTCCGTCTGAAGACCCACGAGCAGCTCCCTCTGCGAGCAGATGGGGTACAGCTGCTGCTCTCTGGAGGTGGGTAGCGTAACTCCAGGGTGACTCACATCAGCTTGTTCTGCTCGTGAGAACACGCCCAGAACGCAAATCATGAGTGCTCCAGGGAAACCAACACAAGCTGGCGCTGTGCGGCAGTCGGGGTGGAGGTTGTGGGGATATCCCTTCCTCCCCATGAGCACGGGGCAGCACCTTGCACGTGATGCAACTGGTCAGCTTTAGGCCGAGGTGGCAACTCCTCGTGGGCAAAATCACTTCCACTGCTTCGTGTGGAGACATGATCTCCAACGCTTAGTTACGGCTTATCAGCTGAGCAAGTGGTTGGACACGTCCTTACCCCTGGGTGACCTGGAATTAAAACGTGTCCCACGGTTTACTCTTCAGAATGGGCCAGGAACACGCGCACAGCGGGCACCAAGTCATCGTCACTTGGTATGTGGGATTCGCTGCCAGTCCTCTCCTTGTCTCACCCTCCTTGTCTGGATGCTGATGGTCCTTGACCTGCTTTCCACACCATTTTTCCACCCATGCTGCCTCTCTGCGATGAGGCTCTAACGGAGGTCAGCAACACCTCTCCAGCCGGCGTCGCACCACATCGTTCTGTGTTCCTGAGGCAGAACGACTGCTCGACTTCTTGACTATTTGCAATAAACAGCGAGCCAGAATCCTCACCGTGGGTGAAACCACGGCTGGGACATGGCTGAACTCTGATGTGACTCTCGGCACCAACCCAGAACACACCCCAAAGGGCACATTTTGAGCATTCGAAGCATTTAATGAGCATGAGAAGGCAACGCTTCCTATCAACCACTGAGGAAGGAAGGAGAAGACTTGCCTGTCTTCAACAACCAAGACGCAGCCGCTGTTTGGCCTCTTCATTTCCTTCTGAACTCCCAGCCCATAAAAATGCTGGAGGGATCTGGGCCTTTGGAGCAATTTATTTATCCCACAAGGGGCACACCTCATCAGAGAAATCCGTAAACTCCCACTGTCTCCTCCAGAGCACCTCGGGGTAAGGTGAACGGGTGGGATGTTAAAGCAACGCACTTCTGTGGCTTCTTGCAAGAGCCACCCCTTGGTGTCGGCCTTTCATCCCCCGGCAGCGGCAGAATCCCGTTTGCTCCACATCTTTGCAGAGGTCTTTTAGATCAAACCTGACAAACTAGAGCTTTGTTCAGATTGTAAAGACCCTCCGCAGCACATTTGTAAAGAGACAGGTTTCCACCTCACAGCACCGACACAAAAGCCACTTCAGATGTCACTGGTGAGCAGCGGGTTCTGCTTGCTCCTCTCCACCAGGCTGCTTTTCGGTGGAGCTCTGTCCGTGCCTGCGTGTGTAGTGACACACTCCGGTGTGTCACGCGGTCTCGTATCAGCCCAACCTACACGGGTGCTTTTCAGAGCTGACTTCCACTTTTATTCTGCTCACCCCCTACAGACTCTTAACTAAGCTTTGAGGGCTCCGAGTTCATTTTGAGAACAAATATAAAGTAGCTTTATTCCCTATATGCCATGAACCTCCGTTTGATCCTTTTGAGCAGGTGCAGGGTCTTTACAATGGGAACCTGGAAACAGGAAAGCTGTGGTCAAATGTTTTTGTCTCTTCCTAATTAATTGAGGAACTTCTTGGCATTGTTTGAATCAGAGAATGGTT
>NW_010423622.1:0-6494 GCF_000710305.1 Buceros rhinoceros silvestris
GGATACCTCGGACCCTCAACCCGTAACAGCAAGGCATGTGTTTTATTTAGCCTTAGTTGTCCCACAGATAAAGCCGTCCTTAGTTAATAAGAGGCAGGTTTTGTGCATTGGTGACGATGGCTTGGAGTTAGGGACCTTGAGATCCACAGGTAGGTGAAGTTTCATCTTCATGGGGCTGGTTTCAGCCCTGCATTTGCGTGCAGAGGGAAAATGTGCTGCTGGCTGTCGTTTGTGCGCTGCACCTCTGAGAGCGTGCTGGCAGGCACTTGCAAGAAAGTTCCATGTCAGAGCTGGATTGCTGCATAGAGCTGCTGAGCGAATTAAATGTCGTAATTTTTAGAACAAAACTGTCTTTACCTATATTCTGTTAGGGCTAGCGTATTGTAACACCTTTGAGCAACAGTGGTGGAAATTAAGCGCCGTTGGCCTTGACTGGGGTTTTACCATGTCCTCTCCTCCATACTCTTCCCAAACTGTTCACAAATGCTCATTAAGGAGTAAGTTACCTGTTTGAACTTGTGGTTTTGAATACGTTTTCTCTTGTAGTTTGAGCTTCTATTTTATTTCTCTTTACTTAACTCAGTCATTTTGTAGTTTTTGTTACTTTTGCTTCTGCTTCTTATTGTCTTTTTTAAAAATCATGGACATGTAACTGAAGTGTTGCCAATGTAGTTTGGAGAAACATATTTGGAAGTCTCAATTTTGTTTTAAGGGATAATTTTCATACATTTGTTTTTAATGTCTTTCACAAACTGGTAGATTAAGCGATCCATCAAGTGGTAACAGCTCAATACACCGTTAGGTGCAGAACTGTCACAGTGGGTATAAAATGTCAAAAAAGTAAAACCAGTGAAGTTTAGGAGAGGTGGGCACTTCATTCATGGCCAGGAAGAGCCTTGCCAATGAAAAGGGGCACCTCTTTTAGCTTCGCTGAGGAGATGATGTTACGGACTGTCTATGGGAAAACACTTGGACTCAGTCTGGAAAGACTGGACAAAAAGGCTAGATGATGATTCAAATTTTCAAAATGATTTGCATTTTTGTTAGGGTAAGCTCAATATTAAAAAAAAAAAAAGTGAAAGTATTTGGTAATCGAAAGGTTGATATTTTAAATTCTTGTTAGATGACCTAAAGGTTACAATTTTATAATTTCACACAGCTGATATATATTTGAGATGAATAGCTAAGAGTAACACAGCATGTAAAAGACTTCAAAAATACATTTTAGTTCTAACTGAAACAGTAATTAATGGAAAAAATTACTCTTTTTTGTCGTAACATGAAAAGGGAGAATTATTCCTCATTTGTTGGTGAAAAAAGGTGTGAGTTTACTTTGTTCTCATACAGCTTTCATAACAAGAGCTAACAATGAAGCCTTAGCTAGTGCGATTTTGTAATTTTTCTTTTGAATACTTACTGTATCATAAATGTATCCTTCACCTTAGGGTGAAGCCCCTTGGGTTTAGGAGTTACTTTATAGTTTTATTTCACTCTATTACTGAAAATACAACAATTTAAAAGTAAAATTTTCACAGGCAGTCAAATCAGATGAGAGACAAATCCTAGACAAAAGGAAAATGTGCTATTAAATAATCATAGCCAGAATATTGAATTTTAGAGGTCATGATTCATGAAGGAAGAATGTACTTTAGCATGTAGATTTTTGGCATATATTGGGGTAAAAACAGTGTGAACATAAGGAGAGTGAGTGTCGAAATGCAAACTGTGAGGAGAAATGCAACAGTAGACTTGAATAACCTTGTGCCCTGTGGTTCATAATTCTGATCCAGTTTTGCACTTTCTTTAGTTCTTTGATGTTGTTAAGACAGCTTCGAGGTCGAGTTTTCTTTGGAGGTGGAGGTGAGGAATTTGCTAGGATCTACTAGTATTGTTGTGACAGAAAATTACTACGTTCTTTCCTGTCACCCTGGGATTTGTCAGGTGTGATAGAAGTGCCAACTGCTCCTTGTTGCTTGCTCAAATCACTGTTTATCTAGCTGGTTTGCTTTCCTGGGCGCAGGTAGAGGTCTGGATGGCACAAAACAAACAAACAAACAAACAAAAAAGCTCCAAGAAAGGAGTATGAAAACTGTAGGTGAAGATTTGCTGAGAGTGAATCTGCATATCAGAAAACAAAATAGCGTGAAGCACTGGGAGAGTGTTGTGAATCAAAGGGGTGCTTTGTAAAGCTGTAGTTAGTTTTGTAAAGCCCGTATAGCCTTCTCAGCTATCTTTCTTGCTTGAAATATGTAACTCAACACCACTGGAATTTTCTCAGACTGCTGGGACTTTGAAATGTAGAGATTGTGTCTGTTCTTAAAGGTTCTGAAATCATGAATCTGGGTTATGAAAACAATTGAATTGGCTTAAAAATTGTAAGATAAAGAAAATTAAATTAAAGCATATTGGTATGCATCAGCTTTCCAGTGTATACCACTGGTATTTATTTTCCTGGTCTTGCCTGTGTGAAGGAAGATGATACAACTTTTCCTATAAAGAAATTTTTATACTTGATGATAGGCAGAAGTCACTTCTACATGAAAGAATACATGACTATGGCAGACACTTTGTAAAAGGCAGTCCATCATTTGAATGCCGGGAAAAAAAAGACGTTTTTGATAAATGCAAAGTTTCAGTGCCTTTCAAGCTGTCTCAAGCTAGGGAAAAAAAGAGTGAAACAAAATTGCATGTTACTTTTTAAAATGTTTGTTCAGCTTTCAAGTTTCACTAGTCAGGATATTTAATGATATCACATCTACTGTCTGAGTTTTTTTACAAAAAGTTTTGTCTTTTTATTTTAGTATTTAATATGAACTTGAGGCACTTGTGGTGAAGAGCTTAGGTTAAGAATTTAGAAAACCAAAGTTTGCTGATGTTTAATGGCAAAGATTTGTTTTGTCTGAAAAGAACAGAATTCTAACCACATGGAGTTAAATCACGCAATTTCAATCACAGAAACATTAATTCTAGTTCAACTTGTGAATTTTCTTACTACTTAATTGTTTTCTGTAACTCATCTGATGCCACTGAACTCAGTGCCAATTTACAGTAAAGTAAGTGCAAATTTTGTGCTCTTATTTGTGTTAAAAGCTTCAAAAAAACCATGTGGAGTCTAAAAAGGACAAAAGACCAGGGAGTGGATTGTTTTGTTTCAGGCTTTTTTGTTTAAAATTATACCCTTTATCAAAAATACTTGCTAAAATCATGTTGTCAACATGGAGTCGACAGATTCTGTTCCTGGCTGTTAGATACAGCTCATCTCATAGAGGTGGAGAAAGTCCTGGTCATCACAGAAATGCTCTTAGGAGGTTTCTTTGCTGGTGAGTTTGTGGAAGGACAAAGGTGAAGGAGTGAGGAGAAAATTCTTTCACAAACGCAAGTATTTCCTGCAGACCAGCAATTACATACGGGTCTGTGAACTTTAGCTACCGACAAGCATTTGAACTGTGAGCTCAATGTATTGTTTGTGTAACCTTCCTTTATTTCTGTATTTCCAAATATTTCTGTATTACAAGTGAACGATCAAATAATGCAATTAGTTGACCATTTTCCTACCAGTTTACAGTCTGTTTACTCTAAGAGAGTTCGTTAAATAGGAGACATACCTAGGAGTTTGGCTTTTTCCTGACTTCTGCAAGCTATGATTCTAGTGGTGCTATTAAAAGCTACTCGATACTGTAGCTATTTTACAGTTCTTTTTATCAACTCATTGTTTGATGTCACATTGACTAGGAGTTCTCTGAGCTTAATTTATGAGCTTATTTTGGAGTAAATAATTATATTTCTTTACTCTGTGGCTTTTAATCAAATGAAGGTGTAGCTTAATGCTGTCTTCAAGGATTGCGTGGTTTTTCCTAACTAGTAATAGCATATAGCAAAGGTACAGAAAAGCTGTACAATGGCTACTACTAATCCGGTACAAGAAAAAGCTATGTCAAAGGAAGACCTATTCTATTCAGTTGTAGGTAGAACAATGTACTGGGACTTATTACCTACTCTGTTGAAGTAATGGCACTTCTGCTAAGGAATGCTGATGGAAGCGTTGGTGACCTTCTCTCTACTAGTTTCTGGGGTGCAGGCATTGTGGGTGCTGTAAGCCTTGTTCCCATGCAACCACCCAAAATATTTCCAGGTTTCTTTCTCTTGGGGAAACAAAACAGTTCCTTTCTAATAGTATTTTCAAAATTCACAAAGGAGCCCAAACAAAATGAGAAAAGCAGGTTCCTCTTACTCTGTACCAACTATCCAGGCATTTCTGAGTGTAGCAGATTGTAGCATCCAGAGCCTTTTCAAGCAAAATCCCCCACCCTGGCCTACCAATGGGAAATGCAGCTAGATCCTTGGTGCCAAATGCACCCTGTGGATCCAAAGGACTATTTTTCATTTTCTGACTTCCCTGTCACTTCCCAGCATGGTCAAATATAGTGCACAATGCTAGCAAATTGCCTTTGGTATTATTAGAAGTCATTGACTGACTGTGGTTTATCATCAAACAGGATTGCCCAAGAATGTTGGACACTTAGGGGAATGAGAAAACGAGTGGCATCAACTTGAAAGCTATGCCTCACACTAACTAGAAGCATATGTATTGTGCTGAGACTAAACATGCCCGATATTATGGAATTCTGAAAATTAAATTATTTAAACTGTTTCCTGATCAGAACACTGTTTGAAATAGACCAAAAAACAGAGATGTAGGAAAAAAAATGCTGGCTGGAAACCCTTGGGGAGTTGATTTTTCAGAGATGCTAAGAATGCACATGTCCTGTGGAAATCCAAGAACTTCTTGAATACTGAGTACTTGAGTTATACAGGACTTAAAATCCATGCTTTAGCTTTAATTTGTTCTATGCATCACATCACGTCTTTCCCTTAAATGTAATACTGTTCTATTTTGTCCTGAGAAGGAAATGGAGTGTGTCTTATATTTTCTTCCTTACCGTTTCCTGCTATGTTCTGATATGGTCATATTCACCTTCCCACGGCAGCACACATGCTCACAGAGCAATCTGTTTTCCCTTGCAGTCAGAAAGGGGGCTAGACCTGTGGTCTGGGTTTAACCATCCCTTTGGTGCCATCAGTAGGCAGTTATCCTTTTTTTTCACCATGGGTGTTTCAGTATTTCAGGATTAAATACATAGTGGGCTTTTTGTTTTACAGTTTTACTTTGTCTTTTTAAACTTCTAATTGTCACCTGGACTTAATATATTAGATGAATATCTGGTGGTACTCCACTCCTTTTCACTAGCCGTGAGCAGCTCTAGCCTGTTTGGTGCGGGACACCTCCTGTGGTACAGTAGCATCAGTCATCGTATCTGCCAGCACTGTTCATACGTTGTCTGTGGAAGGAAGGAGTAAGGGTGAGTTCAAAAGCGTTGTGCACGGGTAGGCTAATCAAGTGCTAAAAAATTTTAGGAGAACAGTATTTTATTTATGAAATTCTACACTGTCATTTTGTGAACAGCTCATATAATTTTCAAATTATACTTTTGCATGTAATTTAAATGATCTTCTGTCAGCAGATGTTTGATCTGCCAACTATCTGAAAAAACCTGGTGCATGTTTCCTATTGCCTTACTTGCTGGTTTCCAAAGGCCTTTAATGGGGAGAAGGAGGTTTAGAGCATTGATGGATTTAGAAAAGGATATGTCTGGCCCACTGATTTGCAAAAGTAATAATGTCACCCGGTTTGAATGATAGGAATAAGTTGAAAAAGAAATGATATCTAAGTAATTTAAATACTTTTTAATATTATTTTTTGCTTTAATGGTTTGATAAAAAGAACAATACTTACTACTTTTTATAAAACTGTGTGTCAAAAGAAAAGCGGTAGTAGTTTATCTATAGGGAAAGGGCATAAGAAAAATGGAAGGAACTGGCAGTGATACCAGTATTCGTTTGGGCCTCCATGTGCAAACATTACGAGAGCCTGAGATCTTGTCTGGTTCATACAAAAGAAAGCAGGTTGTAGTTAGCCTTGATTTGCAGTGATCATGGACACATACAGTGCTGTATGCTGCCGTGAGTGGTTTCTGGGTATCTTTTTCACCATACTAAGAAAAAAAGAAGTCTTAGGTTCAGATCTGAAACTCCCCTATCATCTCTGTTACAGGTTGTAACTCAGGCAGCAAAGAGAGATTAGAGCTGGTTCAAAACCAAGATTCTACTTATGAAAAAAATATGAGAAAAGAAGCAGGTTTTTTCCTCAAAAAAATGCTTTCCACATTTCTAAATTAATCAAGATTAATCTTTTTGTTGCCCTTTTCAGAAAAAAATTAAACCTTTTATTTATTTTTGTTTAAGTTTTTAAGATTTAAAAATACTCATTTTATGCCATCAGGTGTTGGAAGAGATGTTTCTTTTTTCTTTCTGCTTTTTGGAAATTTCCTTCATTCTCAGCTCTTGTGCTTTCAGAAATTTCCTGCTGGAAACAGTTTTAAAGAAATGAATCAAAAAAAGTTTTCTCCAGCTTCTTATCTTCCCCCCACTTCCCC
>NW_010423623.1:0-6020 GCF_000710305.1 Buceros rhinoceros silvestris
CATCCGGTTCCTCCATGTTGAACCTGGGACAACCACCTATAGAGTTTGGAGCAGCAATTAAATAGGCAGTACATCTGCTTGACAATGTAGTATGCCCTATGATGGAGGCCACATCAGAAGCCCCAGGAAAAGGACATTTCTGTGTAAGAGCACCTCAACATTTACACGACGGACAAACTTCCCAAATACGCAAGTTATAGGAATCTGAGTTGGCAGGGGACTCCATAACAAAGTTTTGCTGTATAAACCAGGGCTCAAGGTCTCAGCAGTAAATTGCTTAAGATTGACAGTCACACCAGCATTACAGGATAGAAATTCAGACTCTTTTGGAAATGGAGTTACTAATTTTCCAAGATGAAGCGTACAAAGATGCAATTTTTTCATCTATATTTTTATCTCAGTGCGGATTTATGTGTACTGACGATGCAGATTTTAACATAGAAATCATAAAGATGGTGCTCAAAACCACCTAGCTTCTGAGCTCAGTATAAATGGAAGTAGTTTAACAGCTAAGGTGGCACTTGGGAATGAGGCTAGGAAGATTAACAGGGTATTCTGCAGAACATCTGACTAAGGACACAGATTACAATGGACTGCTGAGTTAGCTTATCTTTGACACAAATGACAGGAGTTGACATGCTGACTACACAGACTTGGTTTAACTACACTTGCAGCAGACCCAGGTGCAGTCACAGAAGCAGCTCTTGCCCCCGTCCATCAATGCTGTCCCCTGCCCTGCTGCTGGCTATGGTGATACAGACATTTCCTGGGAAAACCACTAAAAGCAGTTCCTGCTTCCTTGTCCTCTGGCCTCTTCCTCTCTGCCACATTCTCCTGCAGTTTTGGTAGTTGTGAAGTTTGTGAGACTGCTTCTAAAGACACAAGTTAACCACACCAAGGAACTGACTAAGGTTAAAATTCACTCTTAAAAATGCAAATAAAAAGCATCAGATTTGCTCTGGGGTCATATCTATGGACACACAGCTTCTGTAGTGAGGATGGCACAATCTCTACAGTCCTACCATTGCTTCCAGCCTGGCACGTATAAATTGCTGATGACCTTAAACTGTATTTTGAACAGAGGACAAAAAAGGAGCAGTTACATGTGCTTGTTGGCTGCCTCTGCAGTGCTGGAGACAATAGTCTCTGGTGAAAGCTAGAGGGAGGAATAGAAATCAGCCACTGGAGCTGAAGTTCCTAGTGATGGTGAGTCAGCACTCCCAGGCTTTAACTAGCAGTGTGCATCTGGTTCAATTTCTCACATATTTATTTTTCCTTGTCAGAAATAGCAATTATAAAATGAAATTTCAAATTCTGGAGTGCAATTCTGTGGCAAGGGCTTGTGCAGAAAGCCAAGGAAACTTGCTCAGTAAATTGGGTAGGAGTCTGTGGTTGTTTGCTTCTGCTAACATTTGTTTCCTGTCACTTTAGAATAATTTTGGCTTGGTGCTGAGTACTTTTACCAGACATCTTTACCCCTTTAGAACACGAGACCAAATTAATCTTAGCCACTCACTAGTGGTGATTTCTGTTCCAGAAATACATTCAATAATAATAATAATAAAGTCATTATTCTTCCTCACTCTCGTGACTAATCAGGAAACTGTAGTTTTCACATGATTAGTTTCACATTATAGAGTTCTGTCACTTAAACATTGCCCAGGCATCTAAAATTCCTGTCACTGGCCAACATATGTAAGTCAGCAGAATTCCCTTATGGAGGTACCATTACACTGGTCTCCCTGCGGGAGATGAGCAATGAAAAAAATTACCATTACCACGTATAGTTTTGTCAGAATGGATTCGTCTATGCTATCATGATTTTGCTGGCACTGTTCCACTTACTACTGTAAAGGACAGAACTTTCTGTTAAGTACCAGAAGAGTTTACATTAAGTAGTATATATCCCTTTCAGTAAAGCCTGATGCTTTCAGTAAATTAAAGCATACCTTCTCTGGCTTTTTGTGAAGAGCTGTTAACTACTTTTGGCACATATAAGATATCTAAAGAAGAAGAAAAAAAATCCCAAATAATACATCGTGCTTCTATCCAGAACTTAAACATTTAAATAACTTTTTATAAAAAAACAAGTGACACTGCTAATGTATTTGATGCCCCAGATCTTATTATGGGGAGTATAGCTTAAAAAACCCCTTCTCCTAATGCATACTAAGCAAGAACATCAGCTGATTATTGCCTGCAGTCACATAATGAAAAAGAAAGACCTTGACTAACTATTTCCAGTATCTTTATGACAACAAGTTGGCTTTACTTCGGTAAAACTGGATCTGCTTTGAGAGTGTCTCCAGATTTCCCTCTGCTGGGATAACGGCAACATTGCTCACCAGAAATAAACCATAGCGATCAGTTTGCAACAGTTTTGTAGGGACCACTGGTTTTAAGTTTATAAATGTAGGAAGATGGTACCACTTTCCTCATGCATGTGCAGAGAACTGCAAATAATCAGACTGATCTGGTCTGATGATAGCTTAGATGATGTTGGTCGCTTCCAGGAAGTACCTGGCTGTTCAGGGCTTGAGAGAGAGGAGGTGCAGAGAGATACAGCTCAACGCTGCTATTTCTTTGCGAATTGTCCAAGCCCAAGCACAACATTAAATGTTTGCTGTTGTGACCCCAGCAGTTTTCGCAATTTCTTGCTCTCCCATGGGTAAGCACTTGCTCTGAAGGCCCCTTCTTCATTAACATTCATGCCAGCAGCTCTGGCTTTTATTCCTGTTAAAGCAGTTCACTACCGGTACAAGAAAGTAACGTTACACATCAAAATATTTATTGATGTGGGAAAAGAAAAAAAAGAAAAAGAAAAGCCAGGTCCTGTTTTGCTCACTGAAGCTAAAGAGAGCAGGGTAAAACCACACAGTGTTCCTCTTTCCAATATGCATTTCCTTGCTCTGCTGGAGAACAAAATAGTTCGTGAATTCAGCCCAGTGAGTTTTCCAAACTTTTTTAGCTCAACATGATTGTAGAGTGTCACATGTAAGAGACCATAACTCTGTCTGGGGGAAGTAGTAGCTAACAGATTTCATTAAGGCCAGTCTGACAGCTCCCAGTGAGAAAAACTGTAAAAACCCTTTGTGCCTTCATGAGACACCAAAACAGCTATGCCTTGGACACAAGTTGGGAAGCTGCTCTATTAAATATTAAATTAGGTGCTCTACATATGG
This sequence comes from Buceros rhinoceros silvestris, assembly GCF_000710305.1. NCBI lineage: Eukaryota > Metazoa > Chordata > Aves > Bucerotiformes > Bucerotidae > Buceros > Buceros rhinoceros. The sequence continues at coordinate 3,183 of NW_010423623.1, forward strand.
TTTTAGTGTTAGATAACATTTTACTCCCCCTTACTTTGCAGTCTCTTTCAGATACCATTTTTTCACTGCTCTTGAGTTTTCTGTAGAAAAACTTGCAAATCACTGGCATTACTTTTATTCTAAAGAGGTCAGCGTTTTTGGCTTCACCCTTCACTCCCACTAGCTGCTAGGTTCCTCTGCAGCTCGAGATCCTAGTGCAGACTGAGGTATTGTTCTGTTGAATGAAGGCTGCGTTTGCACCGCTTGGAGATTATTTTAGTATTTGTGCATATGGACAGTACTATGTCCGTACAACTAGATTCCAGTTTGGTTCAGATATCATTGCATTATGTAACATTTCTTTAGTTACTTACTGCTGTAATTATCCTATGTTCTCACAGTTACTCGTAGACAAATAACAGCTTGCTCTGTTACAGTGTAGTACATTTGACTTGGATATGGCTCCACACCTTCTTCCCTATGGTGCAGCCTATTGCAGAACTATACTACTCCACATAAAACATACAGAAAAGCTAACACTTGCTGTTAGCTCCCATACCACCTCCCTTACCCCTCCTTTATGGATGTGTGAATTTATGGGCTTAGAGAGTTTTTTTAAATTATTGTCTAGCAATCTAATTTGTCTCAACTGCCTTTGAGAACTCATCTTTCACAAAACTAAGAGGGTGAAAACTAAAACAAAACTACTTCAAACAAAACTCCCTCCGCTGGCTCACTGCTCTACCATGCACAGCTGCTGTTTTGGATCTGGACGGATAGAGGTAACTTTTCCCATAGCAGCCCTGATAGTGCTCTGCTTTGCTTTTACAGCTAGAAAGGTGTTGATAACACACCAGTGTTTCAGCTACAGTGCTCTTACAGCACCAGGGCTGTCCTCCAGCCCCTAGCCCCTGAAGGCCAATAGGCTGGGGGTGGGCAAATCTCAGGAGGGGACAAACATAACCAGGACAGCTGATGCAAACTGACCAAAGTAGTGTTCCATACCACATGACATCTGTTCAGCAATAAAAGCTAAGAGAGAGGTCTAGGGGGATTCATTATTTAAGGCATTTGTCCCCTGGAGCAAACTCTTAAGCATTCTGAGGCCTTACTTGACTTGACATCACCTGCTGATGGGAAGTAGAGAATGGATCTTTTGTTTTCCTTTGCTTACATGCATAGCTTTTGCTCTTTCTTTATAAACTGCCTTTATCTTGACCCACAAGGTTTTAAAATTTTTTTTTTCCCCATGCTGTCCTGCCAAGGAGTGGACTCATAGAGCAACTTGGTGGGCATCTGGCCACCTGGACCAACCAAGGTCAACCCATCACAGCTGGTCAAAAGCAAACTTATTCCCAGCGTAGAGGTTATGTTAACTTTCACAGCTTATTCAAGCTTCCGTCATTTGGCTCAGATAACTTGGGAGGTAAAGCCACCTGACTGCATTTTAGAGCTCATACATCTTGTCCTGGAGAGATGTGTTTGCTCAGCCTAGTCAATTTATATTGGTTACAGGGTGATACCCACCATCAACACCTACCCACCTAAGCTCATTTCATAGCAGTTTCTGATAAAGAAGCCAAACACACCCACAAAATCCCCAGAATTGGCACTACCTAGTTTGCTCTGGGTATAACATGGTCATCTTATCTAGAGCTGCTCCGTAAGTTGAAATATTATTGCTAAATATTTACAGCTACATTTACTTGTACCTGTCTTATAGGTGATTTTGCAGTCCTTGTCAAAAATCACAGTATACACAATGGCAGTGTGAAAAGAGGTAGCATGGTAATCTCACTGTTAAAGGAACTGACTAAGCAAAACAGAGATCAAATGCATGACTAAATGCTATGGCAGGTACCAGAGGTTATTTGTTCTCACTCTACGATTAAAGGCTGAAGAACATTCATATGTTTTCGGTTGGATTTTCTGTAGCAACATTTAACTAACATTAACATTATCATTTCATTAAGTATTTAACAGCATAAAACTCCAAATAGGTATTTTCTGACCAGCGTGTATCCTTGAATTCTATGTTCTGTCATTTTTAAGACGTTTGATAGAAAACATTCAGGTCTCAGATTGCTTCCACTATAACCCACAGAGCTGCTTCCTCCCCTGGAATGCTGTGGCACACCGTTAGCATTTAGGGCAATCTAGAAGACTGTGGTTTGCGCTTGTATCCTGGTGTCTGCTCTCATACACACCAGAAAACCAGGTTCCATTTAGACTCCTATTTAAAGCTACTGAACAAGACACTATTTTATTGTTGCCTCGTGTTCTAGAAAAAGTACTCTGTCATTTGGAAAGGACAAAATCACTCTTCCTACTTGTGGTTCTATAAGGCAGAATAAAGCTGAACATCATATCTCAGATGCTTAATTAAGTTTTTTTGCAGCCACATTCACATTTTCTGCCTTGTTGGGTGATGCTGAAGGTACAAATCCTAAAATTTAGAGGACAAAACTAGGAAACAATTTCAAGTAGTGTAATATTATAATATTGATTTCATGCTATTAAATGGTCTTCTTATAACGGTTTTATCCATCCAGTGACAAGAAACATATGACACTCATGCAAACCATTGCAGAGATGCAGAGAGTACTCACTGTCCTGGAAGAAACAAATAGACACTACCCTCCCTTCTTCCTCAGCCACACTGCATGAATTGTAATAAAACTCCGTAACCTCTGAGCAATACGTGGCACTTATCCCCAAAGTAATACTGCCTACCAAGCAGCATTTTTGCAAGGAGCTAGAATTTTGCACCACAAAGCTTCAGTATCTATATCCTTAAAAAATTAAGAGACCCTTAACTGTTATTAAAATCAACGGCACCATCCTTCCTTACAGACCACC
>NW_010423624.1:0-1557 GCF_000710305.1 Buceros rhinoceros silvestris
GTATATCGGTCCCTCGACCCTTAACAAGGGGCGAGTGATTTCCTCTGGAAGTACTTAATTGATTACAAAGTCCTTAAGTTGGGTGGAATAATTCTTGTGCCCTTAGGTCAAGCCCCTAAAATTTCAGTCAGATACTATGAAATTAGACACCTTGATGAGATGATGGTTTAGTAACACACTTAACTTCTGTGGTATGCTGACTGCTTAAATATTTCACCCAAACTACAGTGATTCTGGATGTGAAAATGTGTAGGAATAACTAATGCTGAAGTGAGAATGTATCCTGGCACTCGCATTATTTGCTTCTGTCACTGCGTGTTGACATTGTGGTACAGCAGACCAACTCTCGTCTTTTTCAAAGGTCCATGATCAGGACACTTACTCCAGAATTTTAAAGATCTGATTTCTAGGTCCTCTTCAGCCACTGGACAAGCCACATTTTCCAAGCTCAGGAAAGTCTTACTACGCTTTGTTAGTAGAGGCAACATCCCAAGGGGGCTAGATACCACCTCTTTGGTCAATATTTGAATGATGTGCAAGAGTGGTGAGTCAATGAGAAGCTCTCCTCAGTTACCAAGCGAGGCAGACATTATCCGGTTGAAGAATTCTTGCAGTGCTTATGCATTTTACATTAAGGAGAATAAAAAGCACAAACACTCTTCAAGTTTTTGTTCAACTCTCAACTGAAGTGTGACAACTCAACTATTTAGATTAAATTCTATTTTTTAGGAGATATTTATTGCCGTTTCATGGCAACTGGCCTCTGATATGAAAACTTCTGCAATTTTCCTTTTCAAATCAATTCACATGCAGAATAAATAAAATATTTCTAAAGTAAAATAATTTTAATTATTTTTAACTTAACTTTGTAATCATTTTGCCCTCATTGTTTAGTATATGACTTCTTCATTCTGCTCTTTCAATAAATTACACCTTTTAGGAGGGGAAAGGAGAACTGGGCGCTATTGGGTCATTCAGACACAGGAGAGTGATGGCTGTCTTTTTTACTTTTGATCAATGCTGTGCAATTTTATGAATCATCATGTTTTGTGCCACCTAGATACCCAGAGGAAGTTCTAACTTCAAAATACTGTGAAAAACAAGTCTTAAGTAAAAGGCTACTAAAATTAAAGAAACTAAAGACATAGCATCTGAAGTAGTCAACAATTTCTTAACATTGTTTAAGCACTGGTTCCCATCATACGTACATTTTTTTCATTATGATTGGTTTTTTTGTGAAATGCTGTGTGGTATTTTTTCCTCATCCATCTCTGACTTTATCCAGAGCATAAAGAAGCAATTGTAAGACAGCTAATATTTTCCTGGCCACTGAATATATATGAATTCTGATTTATTATTATGACATTTAAGCATACAAACATTAATCTATGCATAGAAATACCAAAGCTTAATGAAAAAAAGTCTGTGATTATTTTCACGGGATTTAAAAATATAACTTTTAAATTTATTTGAAATGAAACACTTTGCTTGCCTTCTATGACACTGAATAATAAGGATATTTGATGTATTTGGAAACTATTTCTAATAGTATTTTTT
>NW_010423625.1:0-457 GCF_000710305.1 Buceros rhinoceros silvestris
TTTCTTTCTTTCCTTTTTTTTTTTTTTTTTGTGGTTTTAAATGGTCCTTCTGAAGGGCTCCGGTAAGTACAGCCTGCAGACCCAGAAGTCTCCTCCCAGCCTTGGGGCGGAAAGGGGACAGGGGGGAAAAAAAATAACCGGAACCCTTGTCCCTCCTGGAGCTGCCAGCTCTCTGAGGAGGGACTGGAGGGGGAGCTGTGTCCCCTCGGCCCCTCCTCGGCTCTGCTGGACCCGGGTCAAGAGTGGGCGCTGCACAGAAGGGCCTCATCTCACTGCCGGAGATGCTGGAGCCAGCAAGTTCCTTGGCCTGGAAGCCTTCACCCCTCCCTTCTCTTGAGCTGGACTTAGATGAACCTCCTGGAGGCCAGAGGAAGGGACCGTTACTGGTTTTGTAGTTATTTTGGTTTTAAAGCAGAGGCATGTCCCTCCTAAGTAGGTGGCACAGGCACAGGGGTGA
>NW_010423625.1:592-2302 GCF_000710305.1 Buceros rhinoceros silvestris
GCTGTTGTGTAGGTGGGTGTGCGGGGTCACACCAGTGCCCAAAGGGGCTTCGCTGCTTGACCACAGGTGGGGGAGGGAGAAGAACTTGGGATCAAGGGGGTTTGGGGGGGATTGCTTGTTTGTTTGTTTGTTTGAGTTTTCTTTGTTCAGTTTTTTTAATGTGGGGATGAAAACCAAACAAGAAACCACTGACATTCCTTCAGCCTGCCCCACGCCCCCTCCCGGGGGGCTGCCCAAGCCAAAGGGGCTTCGCTGCTTGACCACAGGTGGGGGAGGGAGAAGAACTTGGGATCAAGGGGGTTTGGGGGGGATTGCTTGTTTGTTTGTTTGTTTGAGTTTTCTTTGTTCAGTTTTTTTAATGTGGGGATGAAAACCAAACAAGAAACCACTGACATTCCTTCAGCCTGCCCCACGCCCCCTCCCGGGGGGCTGCCCAAGCGGTGGCCAGGGCTAGATCAGCTGAGGTATTTTTCCCCAGCCCGGCCCTGGGTTGCCGCACCGGTGCATCACCGCACGGGTGACACGGGGGCTCTGGCCCCTCTTTGCTGTGCGACCCGGGCACCTTTCGGAGAGGCGGAGGGTGCCGTGCCTCGATGAGGAGCCGTTCAGATCACACAGACCCGTCGTCCCACCGGTGTCTGGGGTGGGGGGCCAATCCGCACCCGCAGCCCCCGCCCTGCAGAGGGGCTGTCCCCCCTGCCCTGGCCCCATCAGAGGGCTGATTAATGACATGGATGTCATTGATTCCAGTTCAAATGATCTCAAGCACGAGATCTGCCAGCCCAGCGTGATCTTCTCCCGTTACTTATTTCATTCGGGGCCACTCACCCCACTTTGGCGTCTACATTGTACTGAGCGAATTCACTTTTCATTCCTCCTTCTTTGCACGTTGTTCTCCAGGCGCTTGGCTTGGTGTTTGTGTTTCAAATGTGTATTTAAATTAATTTAAAAAAAGAAAACCACAGAAGCAAACCCTGTTTTTAATGTTTAAAAGCCAAACCCACCCCTGTTCCGCTGCCCTCAGGTTTGGGTTTTGACGCGTCCTTTTTCTCTTCGCAGAATTTGTTCCGTGGCTGATTTGTTACTTGTCACTTTGCGATATGTGAATGATTTTCCTTGTTTTTCTTTTCAATGACTTCTCCGTGTCTCTGGGAAGGAATCTGTGCAAAGACGATGTCTGTGCTGTGTGTAGTGCCGTGATGCTGCTCCTGCTCTGGATTTCCCTTGGGTGGATTAAAAGAGAAAGATTCTTGGGGTTTTGTTAAGGTGCCCCGTTCCTCGCTGCTTTGCGATGTCGGGGAGGGGCCACAAAAGAAGCTTTGCTGATGGAAGCAGGGAGAACGTTCCCAGAAAGCAGCACGGAAATTTCCCAGGGAGCAAGGGAGGAAGTTCCTGGGATGCAGCGGGGAGGGAAATGCGCTGCAGAGCAACAAGGACATTTCCTGGGGTGCCCTCGGGGGATTGCTCAGGAAGGAAGTGGGAAATTTCCTGGAAAGCAAAGGGCAATGTCCTGGAAAACGCGGCTGGAGTTCCTAATCAGCAGGAGGGGAAGATTCCTGGAACGATTGGGACATTTCCTCGGCAGTGAGAAGTGCAGCGGAAACGAAGCCGGAATGCCGCTGGTCACCACTGACGCCCAAACCCAGAACCCGCCCGCCCAGCGCAGGCGCTGCCCGCCGGGAGAGGGCGGTGGCAGCCCTGGCACACGCC
>NW_010423626.1:0-8895 GCF_000710305.1 Buceros rhinoceros silvestris
GTCCGAGAGGGGACTCTCCAGAAACACACAGAGGGGGGAAGGGGGAGAGCCGGGGGACAACACTGCAACGAATTGGGAACGCGGAACAAAACGGTCCTTGTTTGCCCAACAGGAACAACAGCAAAGGAGAGTTACTGGTGTGACTGGAGGAAGAAAAGGTCTTACAGAGGACAGTCAGGGGGGTGTTTGTTTAATCTAATGAAAACAAAGGCCAAGAAGACTGTACAGAGTACATAAGACCAGCTCTGTGAAAGCAAACGCCAAGCAGAACCGGGTTAGCGTGGTGGCACAGAACGGGTGGGGCTGCCCCGCCACAGACACACTCAGACATGTGTCAGGCAGTCGAGGCCCCGGATCCTCCCCGCTCTGTCTCCAGAAATAGGGAAGGCAAAAGCCTGCTGGCGTTTAAAGCGAAGCTCCATCAGCTGAGGAAGGGGCCTGCACCAGAGCAGAGCCGGGCAGCCAGGAAGCCACTTCGGTTTCTGTCTTCCAGGAAGACTAGGAATAGGATTTACAAACCAGACTCTGATTTCTGCCAGTTCACAGAGAGTTTTGGAAGTGTAACCACAAAGAGCCCATCAAAACCAGCCAGAGCAGAAAACCACAGAGCTCCAGCCCATAACGCACAGCTTCTGTAACAGCGACAGGAGTCCCAAGACACAAAACCACGCAGACGTCACATACACAACAAGGAAAAACCCCGAAACCTCCCTCCCGCCCAAATCCTCAGGGAACAGGCCCCAGGCAACCTGTCAGGGGGAGGAATGTAACCTGAAGGAAGACAAAACAAGCACAAAATGGAATTTCCTTAAGAAAGAAAACTTCTTAAAAGGAGTAGAAACAAAGATCAGCCTCAGTTTATGGTTCATATTCCTTCCTTTAGCAACCTCTCCTCCACCTCTGCCACAGGTACCCCTGACATTCTTTAAATGATCAGGAAGTACGGAAGTACTCTGCACATAGGTCAGAATTACAACCCTGAGGAGTTTCTAAAAGGCAGTATTTTGTTGCACTCTTAGAAATAATACAAAAAATTATTTCCTCATAACAGAAATGCATAATGAATGCAAGAAATTAAAAAGGTTCCGTATAGAAATATAGAGATCCTGCTTCCCTTATCACCAAAATTTTTCAGTTCTTTACCTCTAAGCAACTGCAAATATTTAATTCCAGGCTCCGTTTAGACAGTACACGTGTACGTGTGTGTACCTGCATTTCAACAGCCGATACACAACCAGGAAGCCAACATTTCCATGTCAAACTTTAGTAGAAAAGTCACTTCCACAGTTTGCTTCAACCGAACAGGCATTCCACCAGCCGATACACAACCAGGACGCCAACATTTCCATGTCAAACTTTAGTAGAAAAGTCACTTCCACAGTTTGCTTCAACCGAACACAGACCAGAGCAAGTAACCTGCTGGGAGAGGAGGGGGTTCCCTCTTCCAGCTCTCCACCTCACACCAGCGACGGCGGACGCAGGCAGCACAGCGCAACGAGGAGCTGGGGGCTGCAGCTACACTCCAGCTTCATTCCAGGGTACAGTGACAGGCCCGTGTTTTCACACTGAGGGGCACGGGGAAGGGCGTCGTCTTCCCAGGAGACACTGAAGCTTTCTAACCTGGGTTTGTATGTTCTTTGCAGTCAAGGAAAGACAATAAAGCCCACATTTACGCGTTGTGTGACACCAGGTCCTCTGTTTGATGGATTGGTTCCCAGTCAGTCAAGGTGTACTGGATTCTTCCCATTGTTCTATCTCTGCTTCAGGTCCCAGGCTCAGCCTGCTGCGAACCCAGAGGAGCCAAATCAGCATCAACAGCTGAAGAAACAGCCGCATTCAGGAAGAGTTCCTTTGAGGCACACCAGGTTGGAAGAATAAACGGCCACATTAATCATACGGTTCCAAATCCTTGGGAACGAGCGGCTCGGTGTCTTCAGCCGGGCTTTGTGCGGACTGCGGGGCGGCAGCGGCCAGGCTCTGTAGAGTCTCTTGCTGATGCTGCTTTGCCTTGTTATAGAGGAGAACTCCAATTGTCACCAGGACTGTCCCAATGGCCGAGAGGCTGGTGATCTTGTTACCGAACACAATAATACTTAGCCAGATCGACAGCGCGTGCTTCACAGTACTAGCGACACTGGGAAGGAATACAGAAGTTAAGGCCAAAGAAAGCTTTCTCCTGCCTGCACCAGTCCTGCTGTAACAGAGCAGGACCCCTCGTTGTTCTGCTTGCTTTTAAAACACCAGCTCAGAGTCCGCCTCTCCTCCCGAAGCTAACACCAACACCAGATTGCTGGTGTATCGGCACTCGCGTCTTTACACTCGATGTTAGAGCCAGTACAAACAACCCCCCTTGGGTTTTGGTTTTGCTGCTTTTACGCAGTACAGCATCAGCCCTTCATTTCTAGAACGAGTCTTCTCAGACATCCAGAAAACACTAACAGGCCTCAGCGACATCCTGATCGCTCGTGAGCCTGCTGCTGCTGTTCAGGTTATAACAGAGCGTTAGAACTGGAGAAGAACCAGTATCTAAACCATAGCAGCACCACCAGAGCAAGGAGTTCCGAGATGCTGCATTCATGTAAATATGAAAACATGCTTTTACAGCCCGGGGCAAACGCTGCTCTCCTCACACAGCGAGAGAGAAACCACAAAGTTTCAGTGATCCGGATGTGAAAGGTTTTCTACAAAATTTGATGCATTTATGCATCTACCTTATTTATGTCTTTGCACAACCCCTTTGCCACCTAATTCTCAAGCAGAAATACTGAGCAAGAATAAAAGAAAATCATGTTCTTGACATGAAAATAGTTTTACCTGAAAGTCACAGGAGAAATTTTTCCCATCAGGGCGTAGGCTGTAACACTTTGTAGGTGGAACAAGACTCCATCTATTAAGAGAAGTATGATGACATCTTGGTTGTAGCTGAAGCTCCTCCCACTTTTCCCTATCACAGGCACATCCTAAACAACAGAGAACGAGACCTTGAGGAGCGTTACAGTAATAAAACAGGAGGCATTACTTCCGGAGCGGCCCTCGTAAAAAGCAACGGCAAGAATGAAAAGTGACAATCAAGATTAACCTCAGTTGCACCTTCTGCTGACAAATCAGAAAGAAGACATAAATGCACGTTAGGAAATTCAAATTACCATGAAGAATATCCAGGCTGGAATAAGCATAACCACTGCAGCAGCACTCGTGTAGAACTGAAGCTCTGGGGCTCTACAAAGGAACAAAAGCAAGGATTAAAATTACTGGAAGATGCCTCTTTCTTAGAGCTGAAGAAAGCTGCATCATTGTTGTATTTACAGGCATCAAGAAGTACTAAAAACCATCCACCAAGCTCTGGGGACAACAAGTTCAGCAACCTTTTGCAAAGACAACGCTTTGCTTTTTGTGCTGGCCGAAGATGAAAGGCACGTGCTTTCGAGAGCAAAAGCAGCATTTTATTTGGTGGTAAAACACACACACAGAGCTACAGGTATATTTTACCACAAGATTTTACTCCTGGCTCGTGTCTCATACCTAAACATCAAGCGAGTTCTGCCATTTCTTCTGCATGCCTAGTAACGTTACGGGATGATTTCTGACTGCAGAATAAGGAGTTTTTTCTGTGAAAAGGCGACTCGTTTTGGGGGTGCTGAGAGTTTCAGCTGACTAGGAGACTGACTGACTGCAGTGGGATCTGCGCATAGGGGAGTGTTGTTTTCCTGATAAAATGATTTAGGTTAAAGGTGGCTGTAAACAATCTGAGAAAAAAAAATAATCTCAGAGCAACAGAATCATAAATACATGGTATCGTTATGCAGCCCAAATTCCATCTCTAACCAAACCTGAAATATATTTAATACTTACGAAAATCTGTATTTGTCTCCACTGAGTAGTTTTTTTGAAAAGACGTTTTGCAAACTGGAAAAAAAAAAAAACACACCACCATTTATCTGTAATTGATTCAGGACAAATCCATCAATCCGACAGCAGTTTCCCTTAGATGGGAAGGTATTTATGCAGCTACAGACAGGAGTCTGGTCTAACTCCTTTAGACTAACGGAGCTATGCTATTTTTTAATCTCAGTGTCAGCAGATACGATAGAGAAACTGTCTTCTGTTAAAAATTAATTTCAAATGCCAATGTTTAAACATAGCTACGAAAACTAATAGAGGCAGCAATTTTCTTCAATCTCCCAATAAACAAAATTCCCTTTATTCCATACACACAGCCACCCTTATGACTCACCAGTCCATGATATTGGTGGATAAAGCTGCCGAGAAGCCCAGAATGTTGAAGCTGATTTCAGTAGCTGTACACAGAGCCAGGCCACCCATAACCGGAATGAGAGAGAGGTTAACCAGCAACCCTGCACACGAAGAGAAAAGATAAGTCTGGGTGTAATTACTGCACTGCCCATCCCATGTGTCAGTTAAACGACACGGACATACACCCACTGATGAAAGTATCTCCCTTGGACAAAGAAAACGGACTGAGGACTGCGTTTCATCTTTTCTACCAGATGGCCAACTAAGTGACAGTATTACTGGAGAAAAAATAATTTTAAAAAATCACATTTCAGCAGTGAAGTACTTACCAGTGTATTCTCCTAATATCATCCGAGACATGATAACAGTGAAAATAGGGGCAGAGCTTTTAACGGTTTCTGCAAATGAAACTGCCACGTTTTTCAAGCTGACCAGACCCAAGACCACAGTTGCAAACCTGTAACAGAACAACACATGGAATTAAGCAGGAAATAAAAGAACGCTCTAAGAGCTCGTCTTAGACATCAAAAGAACCACATTGTAATTTCTCTAGGTTTATACGATCGAGCTGCAGAAGCGTAGCACGCACGGTGGCTGGGCTGAGCTGCGGGAACCGATGAGCTGCGCACCTTGACTCCGCAGCTCCTGCCTGCACCAGCGGGTCACATTATTTCGTTAAGTATTATTATTTATTTAGTACAAATGAAGGCACCCTTGGGCAACTGTGAATTTCTGTGGATGTACAGTGGACTGCAGAAAACAAAGTTTTCTTACTACCACGCTCTGACCAAGCTCTGGATGATGGCGCTGTAAGCTAGTAGTAGTCAAGTAGCCTCAGTGGAAAAAGTTAGTAATGATAAACCGATAAACTTGCTGATTCCCCACGGAAGCGTTATCTTTCGCAGTTACCCGTCGCTGGTGTAGATTCGGAATGCTACATATTCACCATACTTTAAACCACAGAATTAAACAACAGGGCAGCACAGCTCTCACGATACAGCTGCTCTGACTTCAGCTGACTCCTGTTACCCTTTATCGCTTCTGCAGTGTAGAGGGAACCAAATCCTATAGTCTTATTTCCTCCCAGACCACAATCCCATACTATCCCAGCACACAGCAAATATTTACTGTTTAAAAGGTAGACATTAACAGCCTGTATCACTTTTGAGGCAAATTGCTGGGAAAGGTGAAGGAACAACGCAAATTCATAATAAATACAGGTACACTAAACAAACAACAGCCTCAAAAGAGAACAGGAAGAAAGAAAATGGCAAGAGACGTGTGTTCCGAAAGAAGCTGAGTGCGACAGGGAGCCAAGGCAGCCAAAAACCTGAAAAAGAATGTAGCATTTAGCAATAGGAGCTAAAAATAGAAATCTCCTGCCAATTTTTAGGAGGAAAGGTGAATACTCCAAATGCTTTCCAATCAAAAATGAAGAGGGCCACGAAAATACACGAAAACCCAACAGAGCAACCAGATGGACCAGGGAACTCCAGGAAATAGTGAACCATTTACCTCATCAATCCAACAAACAGCATTATCATGATGAAATTGGGTGGGTAAGAGATGCGTGTTTTGTGTTGGTACAAGCAGCATGGAACAAACATTTTTATACAGCCAATGAAGGTGGTTGAAAGCATTTGAACAGCACCTAAAGATGAGAGGAAGAAAAAATAAAATCAGAAGGCGATGGGAACATGACAAATCAAGCAATGTAAGAAAACTTCTTAGACAAACTTACGTGTAGTACCTTTAGTTCCCAGCCCCAAGACCCACCCCCACATCTCCCGCCCAGGTCTTTTTCACCTCACTTGAACCATCTTGCCCCTCGGCTTTACACAGGAGGATGTGGTACTGTCAGAAGTCTTACAGGAATTGAAGTGTAAAAGGAAGGTGAGGTTACCTAGCATGCTGGGCTCTCCTTCCAGTAACGAGAGAATGTATTTGTTAAGAAAAAGAGTGCAAAAGCTGAAGAAAAACCACAAAGTGAGGTAGATGAGAGCATGAGAATTCCAGATGCCCAAGTCTGACTCGATGACGGTGGTCTCCGTGATGGTTATTTTCAGGACGTTCTCCTCCGGTACGCTGTCACTCCTGGCAATCACAAACTTCTCACTCCTGCTGGCAAAGAGCGAGCTCCAATGAAATAGTGATTTTCCCTTCGGCTTTTCTTCCAGGGTGGGAGGATCAGGTTCCTCCAGTGTTTGAGCACTTGTCACTGTCGACATGCTGACATTAAGAAATTAATATTTGTCTTTAACACAAACCAACATTGACTTAGCACAGAGCAGCACTCTGATGAAACAAAAATATCACGTGATTAGTCTTTCATCTGCCACGGCCTGGAACAGTGTACTTGGTCCTCCAAAGAACATCTTGCATAAAAATGAACTTCACATGCTTCTTCATGTGGTCTAGTCCATTTTTTCTGCCTAGAAGTGAAAAAAAAGAGAACTAAGGAAAAAAGCATGTAGTTCCAAACATAATGACATTTTGAATTTCTCATACAGCCAAAATACCACATTTCACCTGCAGCTAGTGGAAGATAAAGAGACTTCTGTGGCTTGTCTTTCAGACTGGATTTTGCACTCCTAGTATCATGGTACCAAGATTATGCACTAAGAACTTATCTAAGGAAGATTTTTTTATTCCAAAATAACACACGCGCACAGAAAAGACTTCATCTGTCGGTAAGTTTTCTCCTCTAAAGCGTGTCAACACAACCTTTTCAATTCTAATTAACTCCTCTTCCAGATTCCAGTTTCTTTGATCTCGGTCTAAGACCTTAGAACCACTCAACAGAAAACCCGGGCAGGAGCCTGTACCCTTAGTACTAATTAACCTGTTATCAACGCCAGTCAAAGTGAGCAATCAATAACCAAAGCCTTTAATTTCCTGTAATCACACAGAGTTATCCTGGTAAATATGCGTTCTAGGTGAACCAAGCAGGGAAATAAGTCCAAGAGCTTTCCAAACAGCCTTGGTCTCTAGTTAATTACTTATAAATAATGCAACACTCGCGATTTCTCCAGGCAGCACTGCTACAGCAGTGACCTCTACTCTTCTCACCTCAGAGAAACTCTGCCAACAGATCCAAAGTCCGTATGAAGAAAGACATTGCACCTGAGCATCTTACCTGCAACACTAAAACTCACTATCGGATTATTGCTTTCTGTTTTGCAGTCTGTGTTTTATGATAATACCACAGCGCATCAAACAGCAGCAAAAGAAATGATCTACGGCAGGCAAAACTTCCAGAGCTCCTGCCCCTGCCCTGACTTTGCGAGCACGCAGACGCAGGAATATGGCACTCTGATTTTCTTCATTCAAATCCCATTTGATTCCACACAGCAGAACAGCAACTACGAACAAAACTACTCCCCCAAATTACTGCCCTGCTGCCTTAAATCAAGTGGAAAGTCATAAATGGGCTGAAGAGCTCTCCATCTGGAACTCATTCAGCCTTCCTCCCTGAAGACCAACCAGCAGCTCATGTTTACCAATAGATGAACACGTGGCAGCAGCTGCGAGGCTGCTTCTCTCGGAGTACACGTAAACATTCGATCTTCCAGCTCTAGCGATCAAACAGCATGGAGTTCACTTTACACTCCTTGTACCTTCTCCAACTTTTAACTGCATTAGCAATAAACGCCTGGTACTAAAGGTAAAAAAATACGGAGTACGAGCTTTGAGAGTCTCAGGCAAATTCCGACCTACAAGAAGTAGCTAATTACCGTTTCAACAACTCCCCAGTTTCTTAAGCTTTAAGATGTCCCATTCATAAGGCTCCCTGCATTTGAACTCCTTTCCCCTTTCTACCCAGACAAGTTAAAAATCTCATCAGAAATACGTTAATTTCAGGTTTAAAACAGGAGCTGAGAAAAAAACTTTTCACAGCACTACAGATCCTGTCACAACGCAGGTTATGTACAGAGTTCTTCAAGACTCTTCCACAGAGCACACTGAATATTTGTTATGATTGAAATCTATTCTGACCTCTTGTTAGCATATAAAGACAGACACTTTCTTCTGACAATATCCACAATATAAAGTCAGTTTTACACCTCGCACAAAAAAAAAAAATATTGCAAGTGTTAGAGAAACTAAGGCTAATTTGAGAGTGAAAAAACAAGAGGCTTGGTCTGTGAATCTTAACCTGCTATTGTGCAATACGGGTCACCCGAACATTGCTTCCACACCACACACACACAGAACCGAGCGTCCCAAGCAAACTGTAAATATTAACTCTTTCACTAAATGATAAAGAGAGCATCCAAAAACACAGCCTGGAAATACAATCACAAAACGACCAACACCTCCCACACAGAGAAGATGCGGAAAGACTGAAATAGCTCCATTCTTCCTCGCACTTCAGCTGTATCTCCGTAGTCACCCATTCCTAAAACCTTCCCTCCCCTCCTTCAGGATCAGCCACCGGGCAGGCAAACCCCGCACGTGTTTTCGCACGCCCCGCAGCACCCCGGAGCTGACCGGGCATCCCGCACGCAGGAGGAGCGGCAGCAGCGCTGCGTTTCCGGAGCTGCCTTCCCCAGCGAGATTCAGAGACCTTCGAGGGAGCAGTGCTGCACCGCGTCCTTTGGGACCCGGCTCCACGACTTTCCAGGGAGCATCAGCGCTGCA
>NW_010423627.1:0-2595 GCF_000710305.1 Buceros rhinoceros silvestris
TTCCCTGTTTGTCCTATAGCCCCAGCGCCGCCAGGCACGCATCCTCGGTCACCAGTGCACCCCCAACACTGCAGAGGCACCTCCTGGGGACCATCCTGCCCCAGCTCCGTCAGATGGCTCGGCACCCATAGCCTGGTTTCCCCCATTCCCTGTTACCGCTGCTGAGAGTGGTACCATATCCGGCACACAAATATAGCCCGTCGCACGGTTTCAGACCCCAGCCCTCACCTCTTGCTTCCCTCCCTTCCCGGTCCCGTTCTTCGCATCCTCCCCCGGCTGCTGCCCGTTGTCCCCACACATCCCGGGCGCGGGTGTCCTCTTTTCCCGTGTGTAAGCAGGTCCTGCTGTCTGCTGCCTTCACCCCTCGTGGCCCCGCTCAGCCGGGCAAGCATCTGCTGGGGGGAGTCACCATCCGTTCCCTGTTGCACCAGGCACAGCTCAAAGCAGGGGCCAGGAAAAATCCCTGGACATCCCTTTGGCGGCTAGGAAGGGACAGTTAGGAGAAGCAAGTTTCATGTGTGTGTTCGTGTTTTACCGAACAAATTAAATGCCCCACTGAAGTGCAGCTCCCGTCTATCACTCTGCAGCTACAGAGTTTCTCCCTTTGAACTTGTGCCCTGGGCTGCCCGGGCAACCTCCCTGTAAGCTTTTCATTGCAGGACTTCTGCCTTCAGGCAGCAGAACCAGCAAGGATCCCTCCAGCCCACCAGTGCCTTACGGCCTAGCCCATTCATCACAGAGATTTAAAGAGCATCAATTTGATTCATTATTTAAATCAGCAAGCAGGAAGCCCTAGCTCCACCATTGATATTTTTTGTTTTCCCCCTCTGTTGCATTTGTGCTTTTTACCTTTCACTACTAAAGAGAAGCTCACTCCACTGGATGGTGTAGCCATCCGGCTTCAGTGGCTTGTAGGCGGGCATGGCCTTTACTCTGAATTTCATAATTCTTCTTTGATAACCAGGAGGACATGCTGTGCTTATCCCATTTATTTTAGCAATAACTCACATGTATTGAGATAGGCTGGGTTTTTTTGTAGATCTGTTTTGTTACAGTGAACGCCAACTATTCCTAGTGATAACTGTTTTTCCTTGGCATGTGTGTCAGTCTGCATTGAGATAAAAAGTGGAATTTCATTTGAAATATATAAACCCCACATCTTTATTATTTATCAGTTAACTTCACCAACCTTGAAAGAGAACACAAGCATAACAGGAGAAAAAAACCTGTAAAAAACAGTAACTGATATATTAACCAGGAGAATGTATTTTTGCAGTGAGTGAATTACAGATTGCTGCTGCTCAGCAGGAGCCAGACTTTTTAGCAGTGTGATAGTGCAGATAGATGGGCGCCTGCCCCATGGGGGTGATTTGGGCTATTTTATTTAGAGTTGTGTCTCTGCATCTGTGGAGCCAAAACACCATTGGAAATCCAGCCCCACATCCATCACGAGTCTCCTGTCTGGTTTGTACTTGGAAACAGGGAGAAGAAATCATGCTTTCCTCTGTTTGCAATTGGCATTTGTTTTCTCACTTTTGGCACCTGTCAGAAGGCAAAAGCAGACAAGGCAGAGTCTTCTCTGCACGCCAGGAACTTGAAGAAACTTGGGAAAAGATAAGTAGGAGTTATACCTTCACTGGGAGAAAGAAAACTATCAGCAGCCCTGCCAGCGGTGCCGATGGGGGCTCTCGGCCCTGCCTTCCCCTGCAGCCACCCACCCACCTGCTGATGTGGGCTGACTGGTCTCATCTCTGGGTAAACGTCTCTGGGCAGTGACAGGCAGGCAGGTGAGCTGTGTGTAGGGAGGGAACGCTCTGTTGCCTCAGGGCAGCATTGTCATAACCACTGCTTTTTGGATCTGTGAATGTTGACAGCTCTGTCTGTGCCTCCAATAGCGGCTGTGGCATGTGCGGCAGTGTGACACACTTTAAGCCCAGGCTGACCTCCAAAGAGAGATGCTCCTTGCCCATGCTGCTTGTGTTAAACTCCTGGAGCACGTGTAATTGGAGGATGTCTCAGTGATCCAGTATACAGGTTTTTTTTCCCCCCTTATTGAATTGATTTTAGTAGGCTGTGCGTAGTAAATACATTCAACCTAAAGCAGGATGAATGAAAGCTATTTTCAAGTGCATAGTGTGTGCTCTTGCTGCATCTGGGATGCTGATCTGTGGGGGAAGTGCCTGAATATCTTGGCACCCTGGGAAGAGAGCGAACTGGGTGCCTGGTACCAAGCAAAGGGCTGCTAGTGTCCCTGCAGTGGTGCTGGTGTGATGTCCACAGTGAATCTCACCTGCTTCTTGCAGCTGGAGGAGATTTGAAGGGGGCTGTCTCACCTGGAGCATCTCTTTCTCCTGTTGCAAAGACAGGGCAGTCTTCGCCTGTCCTCCCTGTGGCCCCAGGCTTCTTCTTGTGTCCTTCCTCCCCTAACCAGGTCTCCTCGCCCTTATTTCAGTGCTGCCTGAGGATGTGTGGCCCCTCGACCCAGCCATCATCTCAGGGGTGCTGGGAACCCACCTCGCCACCCCCGTGCCATCCTGCCGGGATCTGGACCTGACGCCTCCGTGCCCTTCTCTGGTGGGATGGCCCAGGCGGGGG
>NW_010423628.1:0-1045 GCF_000710305.1 Buceros rhinoceros silvestris
GCCTTAAAATCGTGCGCTTTGCTGGCTGCCGGCATCCGCTGTTTCACTTCTGCTGGGACGGCTCTTCCCAAAAATAAACTTTCAAATATAAACAAACTTTCAGAATTCATGGGAATTAGCACATTAGTGGATTTGCCGAGGCGGAAAATAAAGTGCAGCCGGCGAGCGGGCACCGGCTTGTGGGAGGCAGCTGGTCACTGCGGCTCGCTGTCGGGCCTTTTGGTTTGGTGGTTTTTTTTTCCTTTTATAAGTGGTCGCATAGAAATGTCCATTATGAAATGCCTCTTCCTATAACTGAAAATAAATATATTGGATAACTCTGCGATGCGTTCAGAGATATGCCGCCCATAGAGCAAAATAGGAAGCGTGACGGGGTAAGTTATTCGAAATATTTTTTTTTCAGGGTTTATTTCGAGCAAAGCGCAGAAGCGGGGAGAACACGATCCCCTCTTCCCCTCCTCTGATCGTCCCAGAAACACATTCTTATGCTTCCCACTCAGGATAAAGGTGATGATGCTTCCTGATGACATGGTAGTCTTCTACGGAAGCATCTCAAATGCAAAATTATTCGAGGCAGTTGGTGCAGATGTCAGGACCTTCTGCTGGCGCTTCCCTCAGCTTCTCCGGATCCCGGGAGCTATGAAGGCATTACTGACGGCCAGCCAGGCTCCCTCCTCAACTGGAGGTTCACCCGAGGGGGTCGGCCACCTGTCGCCGTCGGCGATCGGTTAAAGAGCTGGCGATAACAGCGAAATACTGTCCCCGAGCTCGCCCCTCCCTGAGGTTCTCCCGCGGATCCAAGGGTACTCGGCGCTGCCCAGAACTGGTTCGTACTTTCTGCTGCAGCCCGCGGTTCGCGGTGTTCTTAGAACTGCGGTAGCTAAGAGAGAAGGGGGCTTGCTTAACTTTTGTTTGTCAAAGCAAACATTCTGGGAAGCCAAACGGCGTGTTAAACAAGATGCCTGCCCTGCGGCCAGCAGTGCCTGTGGCGTGTCTTCCCCGCTACTTTCCCGGCAATGCCAGTAAAGCGATGGGCGCCCCGCTC
>NW_010423629.1:0-560 GCF_000710305.1 Buceros rhinoceros silvestris
TCTTCCGGTCGCCGGGCCCTAACTACCCACAGGATGCATATGTTTTTAATATCAGGTATTAATGTATCAATATTAAATAATCAGTTTCTGGTATTAAATCATCAATACTCTTTTCCCTCAAAAGTTGAAAATAAAGTACTCAGTCTGTCACTTGACCTAGAAGTTGTATTTCTTTCATTCAATGATTTATTCATCCTTCCAACATCCCTAAACTAGCTGTCATATTCCCTAAACATAGAACAGCAGAGTTTATAGTAAAGATGACAAATTTGGGGCTCAGAGGTATCACTAGTATTGTTTCCAGAAACATTGCTGATTGTGAACTCTACATTAGCCTTAGCTTTTAGGAGGAGGCCTTTTGATAGCATTTTAGGTTTTTTTCTTCCTGGTATAAGCACTTGGTCACCTATTTATTGCTGGATCACAACAGCACTGGTGCAAATCCAAGGTGAGGATATCCTCTTTCACACATCTTTCTTCTGTGTTTCCTAACAGACCAGACAACAGTGTTGTGACACTAAACGGAGCCCTGGGCTGAAGTGGAACAAATCACTCGAACA
>NW_010423630.1:0-1191 GCF_000710305.1 Buceros rhinoceros silvestris
GGGGGGGGGGCGGGGAGGGCAGGGGGAAAGTGTTGTGACATGTTGTCACTTTTTTATCTGCAGTTTTGTTTTGGCCTTGTCAGTTACTTTAGCATTACATTTGCAGAACAAACAAATAAAAGTCACTTGTGTCATTTGTTTCTCTCATGCTTGATCGTTGGCTGAATCCGTGTTGCTTCAACTAGAATTTTCTAATCTCACTGCTCTAACAACCTCTCCTTGGAACTCAGAGTTACTTCGGTGATCACATCTGTCTGAGTGAGCAGAATAACACCCCTGGTGAAACAGACAGTGGTTTTGGAGATGGCTCCCCCTGAACAGCAGGGTGGTCAGGTGCTGGCTTTCTCTGAGACCGCACTGGAATTATGAGGTTTGTGCTAACAGAAATTTTACCTCATTTTCCTGTTAAACGAAGGAGGCAGGAAGGTGGAAAGGAAAGATGGATGGGAAGGAAGGAAGCATCTATCTACATTGCTAAATGGTGGTCTGTAGAGGAGATCTGAAAGGTGAAGCATTTAGTGCTGCAGACCTTCCATAACCGTACACTCATTTATGAAGGCTGCATTTGGGGTCAGTTTTGGTTTGTTCTGGTAGATTGAACACCTGTTAGTGGCAGAATCACACTGAGTGTATTCCTCTGGAGCAATTTCTAGTTTAGCTCCATATAAGATGGGTGTGATTTGTACAGTCTAACACCAGTTGAAGTGAAGAATGAGAAGCAGGCAAAAGCAGGAGTTCATCTTCAAAAAGTATCTCCCTGTTTCAAACTACAGCACTAATGCAGACACATGTTCATTTTCAGAAGAGAAAAAAGCTTGGTGTCTCGTTGCTGGTTCAGCCCATGGTGTCAGCAGAAACTATTCCAAAGCCACGTCAAAGATCTGCAGGAGAATGAAACAAGTAGCTGCAAAATCTGTTCGTCTTTGGAGTACTCTGTCAAGCAAAGTAGTTCCTTTCTGGTGAGAGACAGCTGATGTGCAGGCTTGAGCTGTAAGTGCAACTGATGAAGAGCAGGAAAAAGATTAGCAATCAGCATGGACTGCAGGGCTACGGGGTGCTGGATGTTGCCTTTTCTCACCGTCAGACCACGCTAGTGCTGATAGCCAAGGAAGGACCCGGCTGACGCTGTATCTTTTGGCTCCCACCCATTTCGTTGTCCACTAAGTACCTCATTGGTGCAGTTAGCGCTAC
>NW_010423631.1:0-2160 GCF_000710305.1 Buceros rhinoceros silvestris
TTTTTATTTTATTTTATTTTATTTTATTTTTCCTCCTGCCGGTGCCTTGTTTTGATGCAGATGTCATGGGAAAGGATCATTTTTATTTTCTTCCCTTTTTTTTTTTTCCCCAGCAGCTAAAGACGGGAGGTCACATTAACTTATAATACGGAGACACATAAAAATGCGATTACGCCCGCTAAAGAGAACACAGTAGGCTGCTAGTTAAGACAATGAGATTTCCAGGAAGTGATGCATAAATTCTTCAAAAAAAATGACACATTTTTCACGTTTCATTCCAATTAAATTACTGAGGCAGCGAACACAGCGCTGCGCACACCATACATTTGGGTGAAATGAAGGCTTTTCTGCCTTGGTTGTGGGTTGTTTTTTTTTTTTAAAGCCTAGCTGGATGAGCGTGTTTTATGACAAGCTTCTTACCAACAACAAATAACTGATTAGCACATTATTGGTGTTACCATGAAATGACAGTGGTGTGTTGGTTTTTTGGTTGTGGGTTGTTTTTTTTTTTTTAAAGTCTAGCTGGATGCGCGTGTTTTATGAAAAGCGGTTAATATTAAGCTGCTATTAAGGACGAAAAATGTCAGAGCCCTTCACTCCTCGCCTTTTTTTCTTGTGGCGGGGCTGGTCCGTCCCGGTTTTCCACCCCGCAGCAATAAAACGCCGATGGTCCTGCCCGGCAGCGGCTGGAAAATAATTCCCAAATAACAGGAATTACCCACCCTGATGCACACACGCCTCTGTCTGCTCTGCAAGGAGCTGGTTGAAACAGCCAGGGGAGAATTGAGGAGTCCCACCCCAAACCAAAAGGCTTTACCACCCCGTGGGGTGTTTCCCCACCCGGGGTCCCTCCGGAGCCGTTGCGGAGGGCAGGATCGGGCCCCCCCCCACCCCTCGGGCTGCTGCGGGGATGGAGGGAGGTGGTGGGGTGGAGAGGAAGGGTCCCCGCGGGAAGCCGGACTTGCTCCCCACAACCTGCTCGGTGGTTGAAAAGGGGCTCATCAGGGTGATAATCAAGCCCCGGTAATGAAAAAGCATTTGATTTATTTTTATTATTTTTTTTTAAAGCAGAGAGAGAGCATCGCGCAGGCTGCGCTGAGGCGGGCGCTCCGCAAAGCAATCCAAATCAGAAATGAGATTTTTGAAGTCCTAATGAACCTGATTGCAGGAACATTTATAATCCCCCATGGCTTTAAATGAAATCAGATATAATCAGGAGCTATGGGGAAAGGGAGTGTTTACAGGCAGAGATTGGGAAGTGCTGCTGTATTAGTAAAGATGCTGTTCCTTCTATTGATGTCTAAAATGATGGATAATGTGAGAATGGCAAATATACTATTTGTCTAATGGCTCTGCAATTAAATTCCCCTGTAAATGACCCATGCCTCATTTCATCCTAATCTATGGAATTTTGATTGAATTCGTCAGCTCTAATTGAAAAATACTGCACTTTAATGTCTGCAGTGCAGTTTCAGGACCGCGCTGGTTTTAATGAGACGGTGCCCCTCTGACCTGGGAATATTTTAGACTTTTATTTGGGATTTTTTTAAACTGGCGGATTTCTTAACTGTATTCCACGAAAAGCCGTGAAAGGGAGTGCGTTTGGTTTTCCTTCGCTAGAGAGAATATCTCCGTGCCGATTCGTTTTATTAAGGGCTTCTTTAGTGCTCTTAAAATATTTGGTCTCCGGTTATTGAAATATGTATCCATTTAAAAGATTTTTTTAAATGAAATAGGCTATTTTCCCTCATCCGAACGAATTTCGGAATATGAACCGGGATTTCCGAAGCCAAATGTCTTTTCTTTTTTTTTTTTTTTTTTATAACTGGAGCCGAATTTCTTTCTTTTTAACGCACGGCATTATTTTTAGCCCTTTAATCCTCCTTTTACCCAACCCGAAAATCCCAAGCGCTTTCAAGTTTGTTAAAAAAGAAAACACATTTGAAAAACTAAAAAAAAAAAAAACCTCACGCCAAAAACCCCCAACAAACCGCAGCAGCACATCTCCCGTGGCTGGGGTGGAAGTTGTGGGGAGGGAAACCCTCCCCGGAGCCGCGCTCCCAGCCTGGACTGAGTTCAAACAGGAACACGCGAAGGAGTTAATGGGATTAAGCGACGAATAAAGGGGTTTGGTTGTTTGTTTTTTCCCTTGGAAGCCGA
>NW_010423632.1:0-4147 GCF_000710305.1 Buceros rhinoceros silvestris
AAGCCATGATGATGATGATGATGATTATGCAAATGTATTTTCTGCAGCCTCTTTTGGCACTAGAGATTTTAAAGCATATCTTGAAGTAGATTACTTTCGTAAGACCTAGCTAAGAGGTTCAGTATTATATTTTTACATCTCCTTCCCTCGTGGGCTTTCACTTGATGAACACTAATACACCATATGCAGCTCTTTATTGTTACAGTTGTAAAGAAAAGCAAAACCAATTGTAGTTTTCTCTGTAGAATCTGTCTTTTCCAGCATTTCTGACTATAGGTATCTTGTTTCAACATCATATGGATTCTATTCCTTCCATGTCCTTGTTTCTCCAGTGTTTGAAGGAAAATCCACATGCTGTATTTAAAATCTTGTTTTTCTGCAAGCCTCACATGACTGGTTTTTCTAGTGGTTTTTCTCCTTCCCTTTTCCCTTTTGAATGTACTTCCACCTTTGGATCACTTCCTCTCCCACTATAGCTTCAACTTTGTATGAATTCATCTCCTTGCATTAATTCTTTTCCAAACTTTATAGTGTGTATTTGCAACACCTAACCTGTGTACGTTCATTTAATCCTTTATTATTATTTAGTATTTAGTTACTTTGTCACCTCCTGAATTTAAAGTCAGTGCATCTAAACCTAAATTCTGATGCCTCTGCTGAAAACACAGATATACCAGCAGTCTCAAGGGTTCCCTATGTCACTGTTAGTATGCTGTGTGTTTAAAAAAGTGAGTTCCTTATTTCTGCATCAACCTAACAGCACACAAGCTGAAGGTAGCTACAGCACTGAGTTCCCCATTTTGAGCAGCCCTTAGACAGCCTCTGCTGATAAGAGGGGGCTGACCCTTTAAAATTTGTAGTCCAATTTTTATATCACTAGTTTGTTCTCTACATGTGATTCACTATTCTTCACCCCTTTTGCTTTGCAATCCTCAAATGATCAAAAAAACATTATTTGTCACAAGGATACAATCACAATTGTTTATAAATAGCTTTTAACCAATCTTCTGTGAATCCTGTAGATAGATATTGCATCCATTTATCACATGTTTAAAAGTGAATTTTAGATTGTACTGATTAAATCCTTTAAAGTAACATTGCGATTGTAACATTTCCCATTTTAGTAGCATACTAGTTTAATTATGATTTTGTAATTATATATTCCAATGAGAACTTTGCAATCCCTTGCAGTACACAAAAATACCTTCTCGTTCACTGTTTGCAACACGCAGTTATCAAAACGTTCTCAAGATGTAGTTAGTTTCCATGTTTTCTTATGATTAAAGCCACTGCAGAGGATGTTTCACACAAATTTGTTATCTGAAAAGGAACATGTTTAGTGCTGTGTATCCTATATCTGGATATTCATTTGGGGCACACAGCCAAACCTGGCAGTTGTGTAGAATTTTATTTTTAATGAGCAATCAGTTGAACGTTCATTCAGCGTTTTTCCATATTTTGACAGGAAAGAAGCACAATCAACAGCTGCTTCTGTGACAGGAATCGTTTCTCTGCTATACTTACTCAATTTTAAATCCTACAGTAATACATGAACCATCCCCACAATATAATATTGACTCAAATTCTGGCAATTTTTGTCATCCTATTCTACATCCAATTTTTTTCTTATTTGGTAATTTTTCCAAGATCAAATCTTTTTCTTTGTCCACCTATATAGATTTCTCAGAAAAACTTTCCTCTCAGTTTATTTCCTCTAGACTCTTTTTGAATGGCCTCCTGATACACCAATCATTTGTGCACACTGTTACCAAGCTTCCTTGTCAGAATATCCGCTGTTTTTTCTTCTCCCAGCAATCAAGGTTAAGCTTCACCCAATTTTCAAAGACTTAATATAGCTCCTCTCCGCCTCACTGGCCCTTTACCACATTATTCTTCTCCTACAGTGTGTCCGCTACACTGGAGCCATGTGGAGAGATTCCTACACTGGTCAGAGCTACTCTGAAACTGGAGGCAGCACAGTTGCTTTCATGTGGTATCACATCTGGGTTCCCAGTCTTGCTTCTCAATTCAGCTGCTGGTGGCTACAGGGCCTTTGTTTCCTAGTCTGCACGTGTTTGG
The DNA here is from genome assembly GCF_000710305.1 of Buceros rhinoceros silvestris. Classification (NCBI taxonomy): domain Eukaryota; kingdom Metazoa; phylum Chordata; class Aves; order Bucerotiformes; family Bucerotidae; genus Buceros; species Buceros rhinoceros. Next base: position 2,080 of record NW_010423632.1, read on the forward strand.
TGTTAGCTGGAGGGTACAGCCCAATATTAGTGCTGCTTTGAGTGATGCAGACACATCCATAAATCAGTGAACTATCCTTCTAACGAAATCCTGTAGTAAAAATGCTCATCAATATGAGTTTAGGTTTCAGTATAATTTCCCATGGGAAACACAGCTTTGGCACAACTCAAGTTTGCAGAAGTGGTGTTCTAGGGTCTCCTGCATCACATCTAAGCAATGAATTACCTCTAGGCCTCTCCATGCTAGTTGTTAGCGAAGTTAGTCCACAACTTCCCAACAGGCATCTCTAAACTGTAACACTTACCAGTGCATCCAGTCTTCAAGAGGGTAGCCATTTTGCGGTGGTTTTTAGGTACAGCACCCAAAACTCTCCTGGAAATCAGGGCAGCTTTGCATAGAGACTGAGACAGCTGCTGTTCCAGAAGGTTGTCTTCTTCAGAAGGCCTGTCAGACCACCCTTCTTTACACAAACAAACAGGGAGGCATCAGAAAGACACATGGGGCGGGGTCAGTGGACCCCATCCCATAAAACACTACTCACTGCCACATGCAAAAGAAGGGCATGGTTCGCAGTTGGGACAACTGATGATGGATCTTCACAAGTGGATTTCGGTGAGGGAGCAAATTAGATTCTTCTGATGGGAGCTCTGCCATTTATGGGAACAAGCTGCCAGATTCCTGCTTGTATCAGGGGAAAAGACTGTTGCCAAGAAATGCTTCTCCTTTTAATGAGATAGGAAAATGTAACTTGCAGGCTTCTAACAGCAGAAGTCCAGGCAAGGTTTGAGAGAGATAAAATAACAAAAATAATGAGCCAGACAAGTATTTTTCTGTGCCAACATCCAAACTGTCAGCCTTTGGACTATTCAGAAATCAGAAGAACATCTTCAACAAAATCTGGCTCTTGAGAGACACAGTCACTACCTGGTGCTGAACATCTTTTAGTACAAACCTGCTGTATATCTGAGAGAACTTTGAGGTCTGTTGAATTTAGGACTGGTGGGTCCTTTTGATAGCCACGTACAAATTGCTCCAGTTTTTTTTCGCATGTTAGAACTGACTCTGTAGGACCACAAAGTGGTTACTCAAGCCTAACCTGAAATAACCAAGGGAAAAAAAAGCAAAACAGCAGCCGCATGGTTTCAGGTTCATGGACCAATACTGACATTTTCAAAACTGCCTTTTTAAAATCTTGAGACACTCACATGGTGCTGATAAATCAGATGCAAGTTTCATTTAAATGATTAATGAGATTTCTTTTATGAAAATTAAATTCCAGGTATCCATGAGTTCAGCCTGCGGAAAGTTTCTGCTGGCATGATCACTACAATCTCAACCAGATGTTACAGAAACAAACAGGTGCTGAGAACTCACAAGGACATGTCACAAACCCGGTCATGGTTCTCCTTGGCAATCAGCTTCTCATCTGTCATTTGTCCCAAGCCAGCAACACTTCGGCTTCTTGCTTTCACACTCTAATTTTCTGTCTGCAGATTTGGATGCTAAATTAACCAGTGACAAAATTACTGAAAGAATCCTATCCAAAGACTAACTGATCAAATTTAACGTTGCTGGCCATCTGACTAGCCTGAAAGACTCCTGAAACTAAAACCAAACCTACTGCTTTGTAACTTCTCTTTCTGCAAGACAGCTACAGCCTTAGGTTTGGCTTTCAGATGGAAAGCCCATGTTGGAGTCTGGAAAACTATCTTCATGCAAGTTTTTTTCACATCAAAGATTTCTCTTTTTCCAGATGAAGGCAAGAAGACAGAAGGGGAAGAAGAAGAATAGGATAATTTTTTTCCAGGCAGCAGATCATCGTGTTTTCACTAGTTATCCCAACCAACTAATCTTCAAGCTGTGCATTGCACTTGTTAATGAGACTGTAGTAGCCAGCATCTGTCCTCCTCAGTCTTAAATAGTGCCTCTTACAGTCAATTTACTTCTATTTTGCTACCACATATAGGTCAAATGCCTTACTCCTGAAATGAGAACTTTTCCCCTTAAGGGCTTAAAAGGTCGTTATCTCCAGTGCCGCAGCCGGGCGGGTGCCCCGCAGCTCAGCTCG
>NW_010423633.1:0-6011 GCF_000710305.1 Buceros rhinoceros silvestris
TCAGGCTGGTGCTCCTCCCTGCTTTCACGGGCAGCAGGTTCAAAGGCAGCCCCAAAGAGCTGTCCCTTGGGAGGACTTCAGAAATGCCTTTTAATTTTTTCTCTCGTTAATAGTGATAGAAGTGAATGCAGTAGAGCAAGGCAGGCGCTCCTATCCCCCAAAAACCTCTACCCAGCCGTAAAATACCAGCAGCCTCACAAGGCAAACACAGTCCCTGCTCCAGCCTGAAAGAGCTTCACATCCACACAGGTGAGCAGCTCTCCTGGCCAGAAACTGACTGAGAAGCTGCTGTAGGAGTTGCTATGAAATGGGGAACTGTTACAGCCTGGGAGATGTGGTCTCCCTGCGCACAGGGACAGACAATTCTCCCTTTAATCCTCCTGCCCTGTGCAAACTCACACGAGTGTCTTATTTTGTGATGAAAGGCCAGACTGCAGGTAAACGTACACATAGTCCCTAGGGACTGTCCAGCAGCTGGCAAGAATGGCAGAAGTGGCACGTCCACACGCTCGTGTATGCGTGTATGTCTGTGAGTGTGTGTGTAACACAGGTGAGACACGCACCTGGGCGTTTGCTGGCCTCTTGCAATCGCGCCCTGGCTTATTCGTGGGTCACCAGTCACGTGCTGTCCCCCTGCATGTCCTTGCCCGTGAGAAGGTGGCTTCAGAGGGATTTTGCAGCACGTTTCCCCAGTGCAGGCAATGCCTCAGGAGGGACAGTCCCCACCTCTGCCCAGGTCACAGGAGCGGCGTAAGGCCTGGACCTGCCTTGCTGCTCGTGAGATGTGTCTGATCGCAAACACTCATCAAGAGTGATGCACAGGGAGGGAATGCACTAGCAGCTTTCTGGACCATATGTGATGTTCCTACAGCTGATCTGTGCTGCTGTTGAAGTTGCCAGGCGCTGAGCTACCAAGAGACACACCAGCGCTGCTGAAACCATCGCCTGGTTGCACATCCCCTCCTTTTCTGGATATCAAATACTCTCTGCCCTTGCCTCTTTGGTGTCTCGTCTCATCTTTCCTGCAGCGTGTTTTTTCTGCCTAGAGGCAGCAGGCCGATGCCCTCCACATCTCTCCTTGCAGCGACTTGCGTGGAGGAGCCCACCCTCCTCCCTGAGGTTAGCAAACTCCCACTCACACTGACTCACCGGGCAGCCAGGGTGCTAGTCTGGCGTGCTTGGTTTTTCTTTCTCCATTGGTCAGACAAGTACACACATGCACACACAAATACAAATAGCTCTTCTAACTTGCTTCCTGCCCGTCCAAACTTCACTGTCCTCCATGAGAGAAGCTACAGGTCAGCCAGGTTTCCAGAGTGCCTCTGATCGGGGCTACTTTTCGCAATCAGCCACCCTGTTCTGCAGCACCACGCTGTTCCACAGCCCGTGTCTGCTGAGGAGGAAGAGGAGTGAACCATCTTGTACTCTATGCTGTTGACGCACAGCCACAACAAGCACCCAAAGGCGTGACTGTTGGGATGCTCTCACTGTCAATGACTCGTGCAGCCACCTCCAACCCAAACCATCAGCAGGTGACGCGCGCAGGCTTGGCCGGGTCAGCACTCTGCGCACCTGCTGCTGTGGTAAGCACTTCTCTGAAGGTCCCTGGTGCATCTCCAAGGCAACAAGCCAAGGCCAAGGGAATAGATGTGCCAATTAAAGAACAAACTACTGCAACCTGTTGTGGGAATCAAAAGGCCAAAGTAAACAAATGAAAGACAATCCTACGTTCATTACCAAGCGTGTACACTGCAGCCTCCACAGACTCATGGCTTTTCTGCTGGTGCCCAGCAGTGTGCCAAGATCAGCTCTGCAGGGCTCTGCAAGTCTCACAGTCCAGCACTGGGGCTGGGCTTCTCTTCCCCTCTTTGTTCAAAGCTGGCATGATCTGAATAGCAGAAGGACATGGTCTGTCCCTGCCACCAAAGTGAAGAGCGTGGCTCCACTATATCCTGGACCACGGGAACACCATTGGACCTTGGCATAAGGCAATGAATTCTTCAAAAGACGTGCGCCATCTTTCACCTGCCTGTGTATAAACCAAAACAACTGGGGTAAGATGAGAGCTGGTGGGATTAACCCCACAACAGACTGTGAGGGAGGGGTGTCAACACGAGAAGGGATTTGACCAGGGTCTGATGAACAGGTTTCACTTGGATGAAGTTCAATGCACAGCTCTACATAGGATCATTCTGGAAGGACTGCTCACCCACTTTGAGTTTTGACCTGTTCTAGAGAGCTTAACAAATTATCCCCTGGACAAGAGAGTCAAACTCTCTTGCAGCAGGAAGAATCCTGCTTCCTCTTCCCAGGATTAATTACAAGTGAGAGCAAAAACCCTGCTGTGTGCTTATCCTTCCACTAATGATGGATCCTGTCAAACAGAAATAACCATTGCAGAGGGCTTACAGCCCTAGGACAGAATTTGCATCTTGTGGTCGAAGGCTTCCTAGAAATAATAGAATTACTATGGTGTTCTACAGCTTCTACAAAAATTTGCTCTGAATCTATAAATCCCTCACCATGGCTTGCATCATGCAGGGTGATTTACAGTGGAGCAAACTGAAGGCTAAACACTCCTGTACCAGCTCGGTATCGCTTTGCTCAGCTGTAAATGGCAGCCTGCAGCACGAGGCAGGGCCTTGCTGCCCTCGCGGTCATTCACAAGCCCTCTGAAAAGCAAAGCAGTCCTGCTCTGCTCCCCATCCAGAGGCCACCCAGCTCGCACGCAGTGCCTGTTTACCTCACCGGGTCAGGTCACTGTCCTTCCAGTTTCCCACCGATCTCAGACAGCAGCAAGCATCAGCTGCAGCAGAAGAAACACGCATGCGATGGACAGTTGTGAAGGAACCCGTCCATGGAAGAATATGCTTTCTAATTCCATGAGGTAGGAGCTGGTTTATGCCCCGAAGCATGAAAATCCATTTCAAATTCAGTTGTGTCTAAATCAAGAACGCTTCATGCCTGCACAGACTTCATTAGCTCATCTGAGACAGCTATGGGGAGATTCAAGCCTGCAACTAAGTGAACTAAGTGAACAGGGCCTCGGGACGCAAAACCCAGTTGGCAAGAACATCAGTAGAGTTGAGCTGTCATGTATGAGAGGTGGGAGAGAAGACATGAGTGGCTCTGACAGTTCTCTGTAATCGCATGTCTGATGCTGCGTTATCCAAATAAAAGGAAATGCTTTGAATGCATCAAACAGAGCAGAGGTCTCAAATACTAAAAGTTTTTTTTTCCCGCTCTTATTTAAGACCTAATATTAATAGAGATGTTTTCACAGACTTGTTTGAGATGGAAAAAGAGGTGTTCTGATGAGAGAGGAAGCTGGAGCCTCTCATCTCTCTAAGCTGAAATAGAGCATGTATGAAATACTGGGAATGGAAAAAGCGTGTGAAACCCCAGGAATCTTGGCCTTTCCTCCAAACTGGGTTAAATGTGATGGGGGAAGGCAAAGCCTGCAATTCTGCGCTTACTCTAACTCGCGCTAACTCATGGCAGGGGCTCCTCTGTGCATCTGCTTTACGTACCTGGTGTCTTGCAACGCGATTGTGACAGCTCTGCTTCCAGAGGCAGTTTGCAGCGTCTGCTAGGTGTTTTCCCCAGCACTTGTTGAATAGCTGACCAGGTCGCAGGGTATTAGATCCACCTCTGGCCTTGAGGTTGCTGAATTTTTAGAGGTTCAAAGATTTACTTTACAGGTGGGTGTGAAAAAGCCCGCTCTAGTTAATGTGATCCCATTCTCACTTTCAACCAAACCTCACCATTGAGACCAGACAGGAACTTGCAGTTCCTTCCTCCTGCAGAGGAGACCGCGTGTCCCCAGCTGTGGCATTATTTGCTATTTTCTTCCCTTTTGCCCTCCATTTTCCAAATGAAAGCAGATTCAACTACTTCGTTACTGCTCCTTGTAGCTGTTGGACCAGGTGGAGGCTGCTCCTTTTCCTTGTTCCTTTGCAGCCCACAGGAGCTCAAGCTCTGTGTAAAAATGAGATGCAATTGAAGCATTTCTGTTTGCCAGACTATTGTTTGTTCTTTTAAAGCCTGCAGACCCACACTATTCTTCATGAGCAAAAGCTGGCTGCCTGAAGGACAAACCAAAGTGACTATGTGAGGCACTAAAAAAGGAAATCATTTAAACCAGAGCTGATTAAAAGGAAGAAACTATTCTTCCAATGAGAAGTGAATTGCTTTCAGCTGGCTTTAGCACCAAGCTTTGCTTGCAGCAAGCACTAAATACCAGTTGCCTGATACTGCAAGGATTTTGGAGGCACTTCATCAGCCATGATTTCAGTTTTTCTTTGCGTGTAACTGCAAAACAAGACTACTCCTTCTGCTCATCCTGGCTTGGTGATTTTTCCTTTCACTGTTCTATTCAGAAGCCAACAAGGCTGTTCTTCAGACAGCTTTTAAACCCCAAATTCTTCCTTACTGCATCCTCTTGGAAGCCCTTGCACAACTACATCCACTTGGTTGCCTAAATAGCGAGAAGTTCAAGAAAAAATTCAAGAACACCATGCATCTTTCTCATAACATGATAGTTTGTGTTCTTCAAAAGACTCCAAAGATTGTTGGTGACATGCTGAGTTTTCAGCACACAGAAAGGAGGAGAAAACAGGGAGATGCAGGTGCAAGCACTGAAGTTTTGCTAGGCAAAGCCCTGTGTTTTCAACGTAACACTCACTCCCAGAACACAGAAAAACACCGCTAGGAGCATCTGCTTTTGTAGTTAGCACCTTTGTTTGCTCTGTCAAAGACCTTTTTTTTCAAAGAGAAAAAAAATCAAGGCAAATAAGGTGTTTGACTCAGGGTCCTAGAAAGCGCATCTCAAAACACAAGGAACGATCCTGAGAAGGCAACACGTGCCTGTGGTAGATCAAGGAGCCCGACTTTTGTGACAGTTCATAGGCAGATTACTGGATTCCACAAATGTTTATCAGTCTTACTTCTCTCTGAATCTGAAGATCAGCAATTATCCCAAACTACACTAGAGACAAACCTCTGCAGAGCTGGGCTGGATATTTTAGAGACAAACCCCACTCTCTTTTGAAAATGTCATTTCATTCGCTCTAGTACATCTGGAAAACCATTGTTGGGGACAAACTCAGGCAAATATGCGAGGCTGGAGTTAGCCACAAGACCTGCCTTGACAAAGAGGGGAATCCTCTCCAAAATGGAAAATCCATGCTTTCCCCAAATGAATAGAAGGAGTTTTAAGGTGCTTTAACTGATTCCACAATTCTTAATATTCAGTCCAGATTTAATCTAACACACACTTGTGTTTCCTACCTTGACCACAGATGTGGCAGGAATGTAGATCCACAGACACGTTTGGGTTCACGGTTCCAACCTTCAATCACAACCATCTGATTCCTCTGATCCATGTGTTGTGAGACAGCTGTTGTTTCACAGTTCAAAATATCTCACTTCACCCCGCCAAAGGGAACTATCAGCTGCTTCTGAATGCGGTGAAGCTGATGAGAATAAGTGATTTTGGTAGAACTGCAACCCCTGCTGTAAACCAGCGGCTTCTCGCTGTCCCTGACAAGCCTGGCTTTGATCTGTGATGGGATGATCACAGCCCAGCCAGCATTTGAATCTCGCGCACGTGCGGAGACAGAAATGGTAACTCGCAATTATCAGGGGCTGTAGGATTCACTGCCAGAGCCCCCAAGCAAAGGCTGTTGTTTGGAACATCCCCAGAGTTGCAGCATTCCGTTTTCTGTGGAGAATTTATTAAACACCACTACGCTCCAGTGAGATTTTTTCTCATGACTAGGCGTGTCCCTTCTGTCTCACGAGATCACACCGAGTCCCCTTTGCACTCAGTCTCTTCTTTCATTATTAACACAATTCCTGAATATTTCAGCGGGCACGAACTGTCTCTGCTCAGGAGAACACAGCCTCAGTCCGCAAAGATCCAGCCCCGGCAGACAACTTGTTCCTGGTGCCTCGCTGGGGTCCTTTGGGAAGAGCTGCAGACACGGGGAGCAGCTGCCCACGGGGCTGTC
>NW_010423634.1:0-10268 GCF_000710305.1 Buceros rhinoceros silvestris
AGGGGCGCAGCGGGGCAGGAGCACCGTGCCCGCCGTTGCCCTGCTTCTGTACAGGGCGGCGAGACCGCCCGCGAGAGGGTAAGGCTGACCCGGGGAGCTCATCTCCCCTAAGCGCTCGTCTGTCCCCGTCCTTCCGATTTGATAAAATACCTCTCTTTTTTTTTTTTTTTCACCTAATGACACTTACTTCTATTCCCAAAATGGGGTTTTGACATTAGTTTGAAGTCTGTGTGGACCCTTGCTTCACTTCACACTTTCTCTTTTTGATTAGGGATCACAAGCGTCAGTGCAGACAAGGACACCAAAAGTAGGAAACAATTCCCAATGGAGATCAGGTCTGGAGTTAAACCACAAAGTACAGAAGCACAGCTTAAAAAAGCAACATGTATGTTTTCCATCCAGGAAACATGCTCAGTACATCCCAAAATCAGGCACCAAGAAGCACATACAAAGGTCTGCAGAACCAGTAACTTCATAAATGTGTGATGGGAGCCATTTACCACCGCTTTTCAGAGGGTAAAATCTGTAAAGATAGCACTGAGATCAAGCATCCTGGCAAGCATGTCCCGTGTCATATCATTTCAGTTGCCCTGGCGACAATGTTTCTTCTGGGAATTGGAGAGTTTACTGTGTTCTTCATATAGCCTGTCATTAATGCCTGCACCTATCATCGGCCAAGGTCATCCTCTCTAGCAGTGTCCAGAGTGGATACAATTTGAACCTCACCAAAAGAAAATGCTCACCGAAGCTGTAAAAGACGAAGTCAGATATAACGGAGAACTATGTTCAGTAAAGGCAGCCATAGATCTCTAAGCCAATGTGAATGAATAATCCAAATTAACAGCTAGTCAGCATACGTCCTCCACTTCGTATTGCTAACTACAGCTCTGCTTTCTGACAAGTCGCCTTCTATCCCAGAGGTCTTTGCAATTTAGAAGAACATGTCCACATGCAGAGCTAATACCTACCCATTAACTTAAAAAACTCCAGAAATGCAGCACTGAGGTTGCACATTAGAATTCAGAAGAGGATTGAAATGTGTTTCATGCAGTCAAAGTATGCCGAACTTCGAAAGATTCATGTACATACTGTAAGATAAACAGTCTAAAAATCAAATTCCAAACCTAAGCAGCAAAGTCAGAACCATATGCTTTCCAACTGCTCAATGCAAATTTTCTCCAGGTTGCTACATTTCCATCTATATAATGAAGCAGACATTGATGAATGCTATGCCTGGACTTTTTTGTTCAAGCCCACATGAGCATTTTCTTAGGATACCCTTAGACAATATCATACAGCAATTACAAAACAAAATATTTCATGTAGGTACATTATGTCTCTGCTGGTGTAACTTGCATGGTTTCTTTTTATAACTGGGTAGTTATAACAGGAGAATTTTCTACAGGAAAAGCAGGAAGAAGTCAGAAAAGTCCCAGAAGTATGGGTCTAAAGCTCTAAGGCTCTAAACTAGAGATGTCTCCAGCGCAAATTGCTCTCCCGACTGACAAGACCTGTGACATTTCATGTGCTATCTCATTGGAGGTGGTCTATTGCAATCAGCATCACACCTTTCCTCAGCACTGCCTTGTCTAGAGATCGACCTGGGTGAAGTCAGACAGAACCGCACCAGTCCCCACTGCGCAGTATAGGTGACTCTTACGGGTTCTGATAGCTTCATACAGGGAGGTTCCAGTTAAAATCCACCTTTTATTTGTTGGCCCTCAGGCCAGAGTGCTTGTGTCATGAAATAAAAACTGAGGTATTATGATGACAAAGACTATCTGATCACAGAGTCAGACCAATCTCCCTTCCATTTCTGGAAAGCAAAGGGAAATCTACCCAGATTTCCTCAAAGAAGATTATTAAGTTTTTTCATAAAATAACTGGATTAACTCAAAACATAGCTAGCCACTGCTGCAAAGGTACTGTTCATTTTCTTCTGTTTACTTGGTACACAGGTAAAATTAGTACTTTCATAACAAAACAATTTAAGGAAATTTCAAAGAATTTCAAGGAAACAACAGCTAGAACTGTAGTGGTATCTCCCAGCTAGTCTGAAAGATCAAAAAAAATTCAATTCCAAATAGGAATAAACCTACACTTTTCTATAAGGAGCAAGTATTTCGAAATCCACTTTGGGTAGGTTATGTTAGTTCATCTGGATGAAAAAAATATCCCCGAATGGAAAAATCTGCTTTTTTAATTCTGAAGATGTCAAAACAGGGGGCTTCAACTTCTTCAGTGTGCATTTTGAGAGAGCTGGGCTTTTTGCCTATGAAACCGAAAGGTAAATGGAATATCCCTATTTAAAAGAAACCCCTGCCTATCTTGCTGGAATCTGACCTGTTTTAGGTTCTGTAAATAACTGCTTACTGCTCCTTAATCAGACAGCATGAGTAGGCATGGGAGATATTTATAGATCGAGCTTTAGGAGGAGTATCTGGTATTTTGTTTACTACTTTAATTTAATTTTATAAACGAACTGTGCGGGTGGTAACAAGAAGCATATGAATGGAGGTCCATAGTGGAAAGAGAGCCAAAATGAAACTCTGACGCCAAACTTGAAGTGAAAAGTAAGCTGCCTCTCCCAGCTCACCTAGAGAAAAGGGAAGATACTGCTCAGCAGAGAAGTATCAATAAAGCTGTGTGCTTCAATCAGCTTATGCCCACATCAGAGGTACGTTAAAAGCCACTAAAGCTGGCAGAGTCACACAGCTACAAACTATGTGGGCCCAAGGAGAAAGAAAATCAAATCAAAACAGAAATAAACAAGATGAGTAGGAAAAAAAGGACAAAAGTCTCAAGTAGAGAAAGGGAAAGAAACACAGTGAACAATATACATACAGAATTTTTAGCTGACATGGCAAGATACCTGAGAGCCAGCAGGTATATTTGAAGTAGAAGTAACACAGATTGATTATACTCTGGTAAGACAAAAAGAATACTCATGATTGCCAAACAAATTAGAAGAAATAAAAGTAGCACAGGGAGGTCAGAAATGGAGATGGCGGAGATGAAATATCAACTATTTTTATTTGGCAAAATGTGTGCAGATATAGTTTGTGTTAATGCAAAATGCTAGTAAGGGCCTACCCAGGAGAATGTGTTTATCCCAGAAGAAAACTGTGGCAACAAGATAGCATTTCCCATGCATAAGGAGCACCAAGAAGGCCACAACTTCCCTAATAGGAGCAGCAGGTCTGTGGCTTAACTCACACAGTACTTCTTACCACACTTCCAACTTCCGTGTTCCAACTTCAACCACCTAAGCAAAAGGCTCCTGGCATACTTTGCATTAAGCTCTTTGAGAATCAAAGGGCTTTTCTAACTAAAGGAACCACAGTTTTCATTGCCTGTGTCAACCTTCATCATTTTTTTAATTAAATGGAAATTGTTTCACACAGTTTATATTTAATATCCATTTGCTCCTCAGAAGCTGGCCTATCATGCTCTCAAGAACTCTCTCCTACATATTTTCACTGTTCATTAGACATTCAGTCCCTTCAACCTACTCCTTATTCTTCCCTCCCACAAAATCTTAGAACAAGAATAAAACTTTTTAATAAAACTTCAAAAATGCTGAACACTGCAACAATTTTTCCCCAGATCAGTCTTCTATTTGAACTTAGTGAGATTTAGAAGAAGAAATTAGTCCAATCTCTCTGCTTAAATAATCACCTGTGAAACAATCAACTGATTTGAAAATGATCACCATTAGTTCTCACCTGTCACACCTCTGTGTAGGAACACAATAGTTTACATCTGTCAAAACTGCCACAGAAAGGCCACAGGAAGATAAAGAGCTCAATATATTATTGACTCTTTTAGCAATCATCTTTCCATTAGCACAGCCTGTCTCTTTCTGAGAAAGAACAGCAGGCTGGTTTCTCAGGAAAGAAGTCAATAGAAGACAAAAGAAAATCAATTCAAAGTGATTGTTCTCTTGTGTAAACTGTTAACAGAATTTTAAAAGAGGGATCAAAAAGTCCTTTTATTCTCAAAGCATATCATAACTGTCATTAAAATGTCCTTTTACTTGTAGCAAATATCCACTAGTTTAAAGTTTAACCAAAAAAATCTTAATTATTCAAAGAAGACATTGGTAATGTAGATTGGGCCAAAATGTAGGACTCTTAAAAATTATGCATAAATTTCCCAAACAAAGCTATGCAGAAAGGTGGGATGTGTTGTAAAATGTATTTCTTTTTTATTAGATTTCAGGAAAAATAAACCTTTTTTTTTTTCTCCCCAACACGATAAACACAACTCATCTTCTCCAGTGTAAGAAACACACTATTTTGTAAGTTCAGGAAAAAATCAAGGAATTCAATTCAATATGTCAAGATAATAAGAATAAATGTTAAACTTGCTTCATATCCCCAGAACAAACACATACAGAAGGAAGGCTGAAAGAGAGCAGAGACAGGAAGCACACGTCTGGGAACCAAAATTCTGATTTTGTCTAAGGAAAAGCACTGTGGGCACAGAGCATATTTAGCCCTCCCACATCTAGCACCAAGTGGCTTTGACTCTGAAAAATCCCTATGCTACTCATGCGTGGTGATATTAACTCTACAGAAACTAAGTACACATTACATATTTTTTTAAATACACTGTTTCAAATGACAGATTTGAAAATAAAAACGGATAAAGAGCTGAAAAAAAATGTATTGCTGGCTTCGTAGTAACAACCAACACTGTCAGAAGATCCCGAAGTGTTTCATCAGCTATATATAGAAACGACTTAGACTGTCCCTGAAATTCAGCCATGGATCAAATGTAGCAAGAAACATTTATAGGGCAGACAAACACTACCAAAGCATAGCTGGGGCTTCGAGAGTATGGAGAAAATGCTGACTGCACTGAGATCACTGGGTTTTGCCAGCCCTTTGTGCAGAAGGAAAATCACAGGGCTGAGATATGGGATGATCCATACTAGCTTAAGATGCCCCGTGTGACCTTGAGTAAGTCAATTAAGATAAAATGTTCCCAAAAAGCTAAGTGTTAGCCCATTAGACTTTTCTCTTTGAAAGAGAAAACAAGCTGCTTGTGCTGCACTCTTCCATCTCTAACACTGTGTCAGCAATGCTTCCTCTAATCCTTAACATCCACGTACAACACAGATCCTCTGGAGCAGAGGCATTTTCTGTCTAGAAGCCCTGAGCGGCCTACGGAATAATGATGATTACAGTGTGGTTTACCTACCATACACCTTTCACCTCCATGTCTGCCTCTCAGTTCCATGTGTAGCCTGCACCCAAAAAGATCTAGCATTGTTTTAGTATGTCAGGATTGCTCAGGCACTCAAGAGTCCCTTATACTGTGGAGGAGATGTCCCTACTGTTTGTAGGGCCACACTTGTAGCCTGCGCAGCAGATGGTCCTGGTTCTCAGAGAGGCTATAAAGCAGATACTAGTGGGAAACATTCAACATCTGGTCTCTGCCACAGTATCACTAAGCAGTACTGTGATACATAACAACATTCACAAATTGCAGTGAGTGCTGAAAGATGTAAGGTAGCAGAGGGCAAACCCCTTTAGCGATAGCAACTGCCAGGCAGCACCACGCCAAGATCATACCTTTCATGAATGAGAAGAGCCCTCAGACCTCACATTCTGACATACTTCTATTAAATATTTCAGAAGAAACCATGACACCTGAACTCCCTCATCCCTCGAGCTAGCCTCTTGAGGGTGCCTTTTTTGCTTAATGGTTCCTGTCTGGGTAGATGCAACTCAAAGTCAGATGAGATCATGAACTAAATAGTATGAGAAGCTTCGATAGATGCTCTGCACAGATTAGAAATGTAACATCAAAAGAAAAACTGGGAAATGTACATAGTAATTTATATACAACACTGCAGTCAGCCTGCAGTGAAGCTGTATATAAATTAGCACATGAAGTTGTAGAGCAATATGCAGACAGTTACAACGTAATACACTCAGTAACAGGTGGGGAAACTACAAATAGTGCTGGCATAAGTTTGGAAAAAATGGTGAGACAGATCCAGGACTTTAAAAATGGTTCAGTGATGAGAGTGCAAGAGGCAGGATGAGGAGTATAGCATGGCGTATTACAAACCTTCTGAAGAAACCTTCACACCATCATGTGTTCTCAGAATCCTGGCTGTCTTCCTGTCTTATGCTGGCTTAGCCTTATCACACAAAGATACCGAGCAAGGAAGAACTTGTGCAACCAGGGCAATGCAAAAGCCTGTGACTGACTACACAACAAATACAACCAGTTAAGAAAACCCCTTAGTGAGCCAGCCTGGGATGCAGAACTGATTTACCTGAGACTATTTATTTAAAAAAGCCTTACATTATTCAGCAATAGTTTTGGTCACAGTGAGAAAAGAGAACAGAGATGTGTGTGAGAGATAAGGAATGCATAGACAACATGCCTTTATTTATCTAGAAACAAACATCAGCAGCTAAGTCAGAGTTTCCAGACAATAATTATCTAAGGGGCACAGATGAAACCTGGCAGGTTTTAAATCACTGAGGTATGAGGTAGAGATTATGGGCACAGGATATGGGCACTGGATATTAGACACTCCTGTGTTCTAAACTCAGCATTTGCACAGACTGACCGAATGACTTAGATGAGTTACACTCTTATTTCTCTTCCCAGACACCAACATCATTTCATTACCATCAATGAAATTAAAGATACACACTCAAGAAGGCAACCTGGTTGAACAAATTGCCAGTCTGTAAAAATGAATACTAGCTACTTATTCATTCCACAGGAGCGATACAAAGATTGGTAAAAGGGGAAAACATATCCCGGTATAAGGTAGCATTATACACAACCCGAATTCCTGCCAAACAGGGATAACATGTTCTTTTTGCTACTTGTATAGTGCAAGTTTTCCTTTTCCAGAACTGCTGTCCTTGCATCCTGTCCAGCAAAGCTTTACTCTGACACTCAGCTCTATTAAGAATCAGCACTGAGGAAAGGAATGATGTTCCTGCCATGCCTGACATGAAAGCAGCAAGGCCTGAGTTTTCCATTTTCTGACCTGAAGACAATTGTTCCCAGTCCAACGATGATCTCTCTCACTAACTTTGGGGATATTCTCATGTCAGGAGCAAAGGGTGTCAGTTCTGCACAACCTACTTTCCAGTACAAGACTGGTTGCTCTTCACATCTACTAGCAATAACCATGGTGAAGGCTCTTGTATATTCTCAATCCCTCTGATTGAGAATATACGTTCCCGCTGAATGTGGACAAGTCCTCTGTCTCTTCATTGGTTCACCTCTCTCTCCCTGCATAAGTCTGGTTTAGGATAAGCAAAGGAAAGGAGTATATTTGTACCTTTCTTCACTTTGAAACCAGTTTGTCTATAGGATAAATGCAGTGGAGTTGTGCTCATGTGCAGTCTAGATCTCTGCTGTGTCCCACAGTTAAATCTGGAAGTGCTGTAATCTTCCAGAATTTCATAACTGAACCACATTCAAGAGGGTGGGTTTTTTTCAAGCCCCATTCCATTCTAGCTATTTTTCCAGTTCATATGGACAATAGTTCCTGGAGGTGGAGTCAGCACCTAGGATAAAGGTGAATCCACACGTACAGGTTGTAATGCTCCACATGTATTTATAGCAAACTCTGGAACTCATTTGTCAGTCGAGATACTCTGAACACATCCTCCCCTGGCCTCTTTTCCCTTGATAAAAGCATTCAGCAGAAAGCTTAATTTGCAGTTCAAATGGATGGATTCAAATACATCTTGGACTTCTCTAGGGGACATTATTCAGGTACAAATGTGCTTCTAGAAGATCAAGACACCTTCATTTGTTCCCCATGGCTCAGCAATACCCCTTATATCTCCTTCATAGGTAATCCTTGAACAAAGACGATCTATGGAAAATTAGACCTCTCAGACCCTGAATTTGTAGGGGCTGATTTTTTAAAGAACCGGTGATGGAAGTCAGGAGGGTCATAGACTGCACTTTAAATTGCAGGAGAGAATATTTAAAATGATGCATAATGGAAATACCGGATAAATATAGGATTCTGCTGGGCCTGAAGGTTCAAACCACCAGGCCTACTCAGTGGGGAAAAAAGCCAGTATGAAATTGTACTCTGTAAATCACTTTAGACAAATTCCATACCACCAGCATTCGCTATCCTAAAACTATCCACTGGATGGGGAAATGGAACTATGGACAGTTTGGAATATGTGCCTCAGTTTTCCTTCTGTAGAAAGAAATGAATAATACTAATATCGTGAAGTATAAGGAAGTCTGTGAAAATCAAATATCCAATAAATTTGGAATATTTTAAGACAAGCAGAAATACCCTGATGATCAAAGCTGAAAATTATAAATTATGGTTTTGGGAACATGCTTCAACTGAGTGCAACAGACCTTCACTGAATAAAAAAGAGAAATCATAATGCTGTAGAGCACTGCTTATGCAATACACTGAACAAAGCAGATCCCAAATACATAATTTATGAGACCAAAATAATTTATGGAGAAAAGGTATTTTGTGACAAAGCAATTAAAGTCTGCATTGTGATACATACAAAGCAGCTGAATTAAGATTCAGCTTATAAAACTTAACTCTGGCATAGTTTACCATTAACTGACTTGTGCTCTTCTTTTTCCATCTTAAAAGAACATCAAGTCAGTTAAGAAATCTGCCCCACAACTAATTATAAACACATTTTATAAATTAAGTAACTATAAATTAATTCTGAATTGGAAGACAGTTCGTACAAAATGTTAAGAAAAGCACTAAAGGTTTCCAGTGTAGCCTAAAAGCTGCATAACCAGCTTCTGCTCAAGAAAGAACATAATGTTTTGCATCTCGGATCTGTCTGTTGCGGGTTTACACAAAAGTGTCTTTAAATGTGTAACTGTGATACAGACTAAGCACATTTTAAAGATTGAAAGAGTCATATATTGTTTAAAATGTTTTGCTCCCTCTCCACAGACTAAGCCAAGGCACATACATCACCATACTGTTACATATAGCAGGTATTGCAAATCAAATAGATCCCACCACAAGTAAAGCGAGAAAGATTTTGAAGTGTAACAATTCCTGCACAGTACTTGAGAGCATCACAGCAGAAACTGTCACTGGCCGCCAGGCTTATTTAAAAGAGGTGAACCAGCATTAGTGGCAGAATCACCTGATTCTTAGCACCACATACTCCCCTTAACTACAAGTTCAAGGCCAGGCTGCCTTCCTACCCACTATACTAAGTGCCTGTCAAGCCTTCTGCAGAAACAGCACCCTCATCTTATTGTGTCTTTGACGTCACTGTGCCTAAGTCTCTCACAAGTATTTTTTCTGAAGAGAAAACTCTCTTAGGTCACTGACATACACAACACAGTCAGAATGACAGAGAGCAAGAAACGCATTGGAGAAAACATTGACAAATATTTTTGTCAGTAAGAGTTATTAGCTGTTATCAAGAACATTTCCAGCTGTCAAGACTATTTTATGAAAGGCAGCACAGAGTCTTTACATCATCTCAAGACAACAGGGCTGCTATTTTACCTCTGAAAATATGGCACCTCTAGTAAATCAGCAAATCTGAAGATCTAGGCTTACCAGTAAACTCAGTTGCATGCCCTTGTCACCTAAATCAAACACCATATTTCTTCTAACATTTTTTTATCCCCAAGAATTCCCAAGATACATACAGCATGAAGAGTTTCCAATGCACAATAAAAGGAAATACAAAAGCCAAACATTTTTAAAAAGTGCACTGAAATGCAGAGAACTTTTTTTTTGGGGGGGGGGGTGTTATGATTGCAGATAATATGTCTAGCTCAGTATCGCTTTCTAATACTTATCAAGTGTTATAGTATTAATATCTCTCATATACATGCATATGCATGTATACATACATGAAAAAATGTTCAGTGCCACTGAACAGTGGTCATGGTGCCACTGTGCTAGGCATTATGTGAATGCATAACTTATCAAAAAGATATGTAAAATAAATAAACTTTAGAAAGTGGATAAATAAAAATATGTAACTGAATATAATTGACCAGCAAAAGAGCAGGTATGTTTTCTCCTCTCTGCTACTGAATGCAGATCATACTGTTTTCAGGCACTACCATGTAAACTTGTGAGCTCATTCTAGTGGAAACCACATATTCACCAGGTATGGAAATGTCCTATGGGCTGACAGTGATGGGGAAAAGGAAGAAATGAAAGCAGCACTGGCTCCAACAGCCAGCCTGGGAAAAGGCTGAAATTTGTTTTTAGTGCATCTGGTTAGGAATGACACTGTTTTTCCTTC
>NW_010423634.1:10377-14235 GCF_000710305.1 Buceros rhinoceros silvestris
GGGAAAGAGCTGTGATTCATCTCAGCATTTGAAAAAAAACCACAGCAAATGCCTGGCTGACAAGCAAATAGGTTTGAACAGCTGCAAGTCAGGAATGGTTAGTTGCACTACGCAAGATCTACTGCTATTCCAATGCCTGTCAATTGCTGGAATAACAGGCAACCGAGGGAGGCAATAGCAAGACAGTATATAGCAGTAAGAAAAGCATGCTCTGTTAAGCATGTTCCTTATTGATCACTTTTCCCTCCCCATCCTTCAGTTTATTGTCTCTTTTACTGTTTGCAGCCCTGCTGTGAAAGATGAGACGTGTCTGGAACACACTCTCCTCATTGCTTATTACATCCAAGTCCCTAATGGCCACATTGCTACACTCTGATTA
Source organism: Buceros rhinoceros silvestris (assembly GCF_000710305.1). Taxonomy (NCBI): domain Eukaryota; kingdom Metazoa; phylum Chordata; class Aves; order Bucerotiformes; family Bucerotidae; genus Buceros; species Buceros rhinoceros. Next base: position 10,757 of record NW_010423634.1, read on the forward strand.
CCAAGTTCTCCCAATGCATTAAACCATGTGACTCCCAACTACCACAGAGCAGATCTATGACACCTGCTCTCTCAATAGATTGTCTGGCACAGGTATCTTTTCATAATAATAAGCAGCTAACACATACTCACAGTATCATATTTTCCAGCCTAACAAATATCAAATCATGACAAAGGACTATCACTATCACTGCAATCATGAGAGACATTTTCCTATTTTTCATTGCAACAATTGTGCAGTCATTAAAATCCAGCTTTCTAGTTGACTTTTTACAGAAAACTAAACAGAAAAACTCCCACAATTCAAATAGCTCAGTACTGAAAGGCCTGCTTGCTTCTTCCATTTTTCACCATCTCCATTTGTCTTCATTACTCTCCCTGATGCTTTTAGGATAAACTAGACCTACGTCACGTGGATAAAATGGAGTTACAGAAGTGACTACTCCCTATTCTTTTTAAGCTGAGGCTTTCTCTGCATGTGCCTAGCTGAAGCTAGTTTGTTTATTTCTCCTCAGATAGAGAGAAATTTAAACATATTTAAAAGCTTCCTTTGCAACAGTTTTGATTCAAAAGGCCTCAGTTTATACTACCACATAAGAAAGCCTTTGATACGGTAAAATCCCCAAAATAGCTTCCCACCACCCCATCCAGAGGGTTTCTATTTATTATTAGATCTGGAATGCAGCTACACATGGGAATTTATGGCTGGGGGAAGCTGCAATTTTCCAAGAAAAGCCAGGGAAACATGATACTGTCTGCCAGAGTAAGTAGATGATGGGCTTGATACATTGCCTAGCAAGGAAGCTTCTTCCAGCCCTACAGCTGAAAGAATTATTCTCCCTTCAGTCCTGATCCAGCAACAAGAACTGCAATTCTCTGCAACCTCAATCACCACCAAATTATACTTGATTGGTTCTGCCTCCAGTTACATCAGCTGTGCACTCATATAACTCCACTGACCTCAACACAGTGACTCCTGAGCTTCACCCATGTAAGCATAAAAAGATTAAGCCCGTAGGGGAGGAAGGATAGACAGGGAAAACAAGTCTCCTAACTCTCTTGTTTTCTACCTTTGCATTGCTACATGATGCTACATGGCTCCAATCTCTTTGCTTCTACCAAAAGCTTAGCCAAGGGAATAATGGCCTCATCAATGTATACACTGATGAGGCCTCAAGGCCTTATCAATGGATATATGGCAGAAGGGTGCTGTCTTGTCATTTCACAGTGTCCAGAGGTGAAGGGTGACTGCTGCATTGTCACAGAGAGCAGAAAGAACTGAAAACAGACAAAAATACACTACTTAATTCCTAAAGTATACAATAAAGCACTGTTCTTCCTGATAATTACAGTAACTCTATAAATTCAGAGACCACAGATGTCTTCTTATAAAGGACAAACTTCCATTAGGGAGCAGATATGTACAGGAATTAAGAGCAAAGGAGACAGATTAGCTCAGAGCAGCAGATTTAACTGCACAGCCTCCAAAACTACAAAACTCTGGCATGCCTCCTACAACCAACAGCAAAATAAAATATATTCCTTGACAATAAGATTTCCTTGTTTTACAGAATGTTCAAGACGCTGTTCCAGAACACAGATTGGTTTACAGGTCAGTTAGTATAACCATACTCTCATTAAACACACATACTTGTTAACACTTACATTTGCTTAATAAGTTAGAGAAATTGATACTCTCTAAGGAAGTTACAGACTCCTTTACATATCCTAGAAAGGTTTCAATATTACTTCATCGTGCTGCAATCAGATCATATTTTGTATGTCAAGCACTGACACATTCCCTATTAGAAATGGCATGGGGAAATGTCAGGGAACATACCAAGATTATTAGCAAGTGATGGTGAAGCGCACAGAAGGTGGCTCTCTTCCATCTCAATCAGAACTGGTTTTAGCAATCTACGGCTCATTAGATTACAGGAGGTAGTACAAGAAGGAAAAAAAGGCATCATCTTAGCAAATGAATTAATAAGCTTTTGAGAGTACTTAGGAGTACTTAATACAAGCACTAACTTTGTGTGTAAACAGTAAATTGTATAGATGGTACTCAGTTCCTTACCTTCAGTTTGATATATTACAATTGAATGCTACTGAACGGTCCTTTTTTTTTTCATCAGAAGTAATTTCTTTTTCCTCTTTACATGAAACTCCTTTCAATCTGTTGCCTACACATGAAACCAAACCAGAAGACGTGTTCCAGGTGCGCAGCTAATGGCAATTTGGTCTACAGGGCAGAACAAGATCTAGTCTGCATAAAACCTCTGAATTGCATACAGTGTGACAGAGTTCCTCAGCACCACTTCATTCCATGAATTTTCTCCTACTAGGTTGCATTACTTACCAAGGCAGATGTAGCTCTGAATATGCAAAGCTGGTGAAGTGACTTGGAAGGAAAGAAATACAAAGACTAGATCTTTATCTACACTAAGATCACAGACATCATATATATTTGCTCTAGTGGTAGCAAACAAACTTACCCAGATGTAGTGAAATCAGTGGATACTTCCAAAGCATAAAAGGTAGCATTTAAAGAAATTTCTGCAACCCTAAACTTTTATCAGCTTTTTGCATTTCTACTGTCTGCTAAATGACTGAAAATAAGGCAGCTGTACTATGGTAACAAATTTGTTACTTCTGCTATAGGTATACAGCTTCTCAGCTGAGATCTGGGGATGGATTTGCTGTATTTGGCATCATTTTGTCCATCTGCTGACATCAACTGAAACCAGTTTTATTTCTGCATTTTGTTCCTGGGCTTCTCCTGGTTTGTCACAAGCCACGTTCCCTTTCTGGCTTTGTACACCAACTTCCAGCTGCAGAACCCTGCAGCCTTGAATGCAAACTGGTGGTAGACATCATGGGTTTTACTCTCAGAAATTTCTTTCTAGTCTGAGGGTAGCCACATGCTGGATGAGAGGCTCAGTGAAGCTGCAGAATTTCCATCCTTGGAGGTACTCCAAACGCAGCCAGACAAAACTCTGAGCAACTTCCTTGAAGCTGGCTCTGGGCTTCAGAGCTCTGGGGCCAACTTTTAGAGGCCTCTTCCAACCTTCTGCGGTTCTGCAGCTGGAATCTAGCCCATACGCACTACAGAGCCTTTAAAGACTTTTTGCTCGTGGAAGTCCTGCTCGTCCCCTAGCATCACTCACTCCAGATATGGAAAAATCCTAAGGTGAACAACTCCCGTTGTGTCCACCCTTCCTGCTAAGAGTCACTGGCCCTGCTTAGTGGACTCCCAACCACAGCCGTGCCGTTGCCTTGCTGGGCTCAGCACTAAGCCCGAGCTCGCTTCGCCAGGAACACCTCCCTGAGGCTGGCCGGCGCTGCGGGCCTTCACACCTCGGCTGGTCGCCGAGACCGGCTGCTTCCCCAGCGCAGGCAGGCTGGCCGCCGCCCCACACCCGCACGAAGCCTCCACACGGACGCGGAGCTCCGAGAGTCCCACCCGGATGGGCGAAACCG
>NW_010423635.1:0-446 GCF_000710305.1 Buceros rhinoceros silvestris
CAGGGCAGGGGCTGCGGAGCAGCGCTGGGTGCTGATGTGCTGGCTGGGAGGGGAGGAGGGGGACTGGGGAGCGAGGGGGTCGCGGAGCCTCCCTGCCCAGCTGGCACTGCCGGTGAGCACAGGAGAGACAAGAGGGTCCTGGGAACCCCTGCAACCAGTGCCACCAGTGCTGGTGCTCAAATCTCAAAGTTCCAGTCTGAGCACTAGATGTACTCACCCATGAGACGAGTTTGGGGTTCTCAGCCCAGGCCTGGCATTACAGGCTAGCTCCGCTCCTCTCATCCCACTCCTCCTCCAAGCCCCATGCCAGGGCCCTGCGGCGAGCCCCGGAGCGCTTAATGACCATTAATCATAGAACCAGCGAATCACAGAATCATCTGGTTGGAAGAGACCTTTAAGATCATCAAGTCCAACAGTTCCCCTCACTGCCCAGGCCCCTACACCAT
>NW_010423636.1:0-1476 GCF_000710305.1 Buceros rhinoceros silvestris
CCACACTGATGGTCAGGCTTATTTGGTCATCCATGTGTAAGGCCTTGAAATTTTCTTGTAGATAGCCTTAAAACTAATTTATAATAAAGAATTTTGCTATTCTTGTAGAACAACTGTGTTTCTTTTCTAATACAAATAATCTTTTATTGATCAGTACTCATACAGAGGCTTTGGCAGGCTTTTACTTTTCATGCTTTGCTTTCTAAACTGTGCTTTGGTTTATTTTTTCTTTTTGAGAAATGCAGAAGCAAGCTAGTGACATAGTTCTTGAAGCAAAATGTGGAAATCATAATTTCCATGTAAGCCAAATATAAAATTCTACTGCAGGCTTAATTTTATTTACAGTGAAGTAAAACAGATGAATATTGGAACAAATTTATTAATCTGTACTTGTTCCAGAGCTTTTCAAACTCTATAGATAGCAAAATAACAAATGGGTGATAAAAGAAAACCCAGGAAATCAGTAACTCAGAACATGAGATTGTTTTACTAGCTTGGATTTATTCTATTACACTCTCCTTCTCTCAGTGATTGTTGTTAGCAACAACACACCACTAGAAGCTGCTGTAATTAAACACTCATCTGAATCAAAATAGCAGTTAGCTAGTGCACATCTGACTGACAACCCCACAGGCTGTGGAGACTGCCTGGGTGCCTGCTCTCCGTGTTTCTTCCCCTACAAACTCTGTCTGACCTTGCTCAGGGGGAGGACATGTCTCTGACCCGTAGCAAGCAGGACCATGAGAGGTCAAGCACTGCTGATGCAACAGGGAATCCACTGTTCCAGCATTCCCAGGAAATAGCTCCAGACTTCCCTACAAACTTTGTTCCTGGAAAACGCCAGCCCAGAAAGAGATCCCAGCACTAGCACCACAACTGCTCTCCATTCCCCCTAGAGCCTGGCAGCAGGTGGCTTTTGTCCAGGTGTCCCTCACTGCACTAATGAGGAGCTATAAATTAGTGCGGGCCGGGGGTGTAGAGCACTGCAGTGCTACTCTGGCTGTGGAGACAGGACTCTGGGGCAGCAATGCTACCTGTATGGTAGATATTGAAGTGTGCTATCAGTGGGGGCCGTTGGAACTGCTGTACTGCTCAGCCTTGGCCGCTGAAGGTAGGGAAGTGCCTTTGAGGAGTCCTGTTTATTTACCCCTTCCCAGGTGGGAGATGAAGAGCCCCTAGAGGTGGGAAGGTATGTGCTATGAGTCCAGCTTATTCATCTTGAAAAAGTGGTAAATGGTGTGGGAAATATATTCCCTGTGCGAGCAGGCTTGCTGCTTCTAGCCAGGTCACCCTGTTGCTGTGCTGTGAGGAGGAGGCTGGCTGTGTGGTGAGATTGCCTCGCCTGTGGATACCCCTGTCCCATCCTTGTGTGTTCCTGTCCTGCTGGTGGGTAGAAATTCTGGTTTAGTCATGGGCTCAGTTCTCAATAATATTGCTGTGGTAAACACTTGCTTGACCTGTGATGTCCGTTTTTGG
>NW_010423636.1:1588-2224 GCF_000710305.1 Buceros rhinoceros silvestris
TGGCTGTTTTTTTTGCCTTTTTTCTTGTCGATTTATGCTTGAAATGTATTGCTTGCAGTCTCCTCATTTCTCTATCTATTTCTAAGCAATCTTACTTTCTTTGCTATCACAACATTTCCTAGGCTACTTTCTCAATTTCCTCCCTGTAATATAAGTTTTTAGTTGTCAATTCAACAATTTTGAAATTTTATATGGAAAATTTAGTTCCTGAGCATTCTGTCACCAGAATAGTGTTCTGAATCTGAAATAATAATGTAATTATGTAATTAGGTTGACAGATTGCTTGTACTTCTAAATGGAACTGACAGAAACACTGGCCCGTGTAAGAGTAGTCTGTTCCATCTATGAAGGTTAACAAGGACCTCAATCTATTTCTTGGGCTCAATTCGCTGTATGTATACTGGAGTAAGATAGATGCTCTTACTCTATTTTAGTGCAGCCGCATGCAAAGTAGTAAGATGCAGACTTATTGTCTTTTTGGTATTTCTGCACAAAATTGATCTTTGTTTCCTTTCTGCATGGTCCAATAGATGGAACAAAGCTGTTCCTGCTCCTTTCAGTAAGGCAGTGTTTAAGCAGTTCAAGGTGGTAGGTTGTGGCTAATATCTCTTTCTCTTTTGCCCCTTGTGCCCTTCC
>NW_010423636.1:2292-5857 GCF_000710305.1 Buceros rhinoceros silvestris
TCCCTTGTGCCCTGTGAGCCTTGCAAAGTGTCCACTGCTGTGGCATTGAGCAGACAGGTCTTGAGGCTTCCCTTAGTTCTTGGGGAGGGAAGGAGGGTTTTTTTGGGTGCTGGTGTCTCTGGATGCAATGAATGTGGAAGGTAGGGTAAGTGAACAGTGTTCCTGGCACAAACATTCTACCCACCACCTGAATCGCTCTATTGTCTCTAAATCAGGCTTCCTGGCCCCAAAGTGAGAGCACTGTGACTGTCTTTTCCCCTTCCCATTGACTGCAGTAAATGTTCAAGCTGTGCTGCAGCTGCTGAGAAGCCTTGATGCAGTCCAACTTGAGCTGTTGTGTTCAGCTCTCCTATTTCTGACGGAAGTGGCTGCATGCAGCAAGCAAACAGAAGCCACTTTGCTCAGCCAAGATGCTACTGCTGCAATAGAAACTGGGCAGAGATGGGAATGTGTACTTGGTATCTCTGCCCTACTGCACTGTGAACTGCTCCTTAAAGAGTTACGCAATGTATTTGGGGAAAACATAGTCTGTGCTTGTGAGATGAAAACATGAAGAAGTCACAGTGCAGCAGAAAAGCTGTCACTACAGCTAATTTTCCATTGTATGTGTTTCACTAAAAACCAGTGGGGTCTAGTGTAATGGGGAATCACAGCTTCAGTGGGGACTATCCCAGACTCTTGCATGGGGGATTGCTGTGTAAGAGATCACTTGACTGAATGCTTCTGAAAGTCAGTTTCTCTGCCCCAAGAGTACCTTAATTTATTAGGTGCAGGAGATAGCAGATAAGAATAACCTGTGCTTGGCAGCTCAGGTGCAGAGCTCAGCTCTGCAAGTTGTTAATGTGTTGCGTGGCAAGGCTAACAAGCTTCATATGTTGGGCAAACTGGCAGCAAATCAGCTCAGGCTTTCTAGCTGTGTGGGCCCACCAGTGCAAGATGCAGATACCCGAATCCAGTCACTACCTGGTTTGGTGTAGGTGATGCTCAAGTGTAGTGTACAGCTGTGACAGGTCTTGGCTGATGCCATGTGATGCCACTTGGTGCTGCTTTCAGTCTTCTGTGCTAGCTCATGAGCCTCAAGGCACAGACTATGAGGCCAGGACCAACACTGTATCTCAACTAAACCAATGGTACAGTACAGAAACACAGTGGGAGTCCTCCTGTGCTAGCCAGTTAGCCCTATTGGGGTCATCAGTTAAGCCATGTCTGTACTGAAGGAGGTTTTTCTGCTCCGTATACCTGTCATGGTTTTCTGTTTTCCAAGGTAAGTTCTTCCAGTATTTAACTATTCAGTAATATTAAGAACTGATTAATGTAGGATGTGTCTGTCAAGTACCTGCAGCCTTAATGGAGATAATTAACAAGGGTTAATGTGAAAAGTGTTCCTTCATTCCTGTTCTTCAGGGGCACCAAGTTGGTTAGTAATAACAGTCTCTTCCACCTTTTAAAATAAAGGAGCCTGATGACTGTTATTGCTCTCTAAGCACTGGTTTCAGTATTCAGTCTAGACCTTCCCATTAAATACAGATGGGGAAGCCAGAGCATTGCAAAGGTCAAGAAGTAAGCCAGCCTCCTCTCTGACATTGAGCATTTCATATTTCAGAAGACGCAGCAGGCATAACTTTAAATAACTTTAATTTTAAAATGTTAAGCTGTGACCTTTGCAGGGGACAGGTGCATGCTGCTTAGATACTGAATGCCTTATTTTATCTGCCGCTGTTTCCTCATGTTTATCAGGAATGACCAGGAATGTACTTCACAACTAAATAAGTTTTCGCAACACTAAGGACATCTCTTATATGAAAGTAAGCAAGACTTCCTCTGCACCTTGCACACTTAGCAACGTGTAGGTGTTGGCTTGTGCTTCTTTCTGTGCAATTGATGCTGAACATCCACATACTGAGCTTGAAGTAGTTAATGCTGAGGCACTGAACGAAGACAGCTTCTGCTGAGGAAATGTAGTCATCTTGTTTTAGTAATGAGCTTAAAACACTTCAACATCTGTTCTGAGAAAGTGTGGGGGATTTTGTCTGCTGGCTTGCAATCAGGAAGAGTAGCTTTTGATAACATTGGTGCAAAACCAAAAAATCATAGGTGACGGATTTCTCTTCACTGGAGAATGATGCATAGTTCCTGTGCAGTTTAAAACCTGCCCTACTTTTAGTAGTTTACTTCTAGCATTTGACGGTCACCCGTTCACTACAGATTTCATCCAATGTAGGCTTGATTGCATGGATCATAGGAAACTAGTTGTGCACAGCAAGTTCCTTCCATACTTGAGATGTTGTGGTGACAGATTGAGGCTAATATGGAACTATGGTCTAGCTTTCTACTTCTCTGCCAGAAGGCTGCATTTTATGGTAAACCAGAGAGGCTGTTGATGGATCCACATGTGATAGTGGGCTGTGTGAATCTGACATGATCATTGGAATGTCTCAGACATCTCCACTTGCTGTTGAGATTCTGCCTATGCGTGGTCTGTGTATGCATTGCCTTCTGCCACTGGGCACAGCAGTGTTGCCGCCTTTGTAGAGTGACCAGTTGTCTAGCTGAAGGGTTTCTGTCAGTAGATTGTCTATGTTGTTTTCCTACTGTTTACTGTCAGCTGATGCATTTTGAAGTGTTCTTTAGGTGTGCCTCAGTCTTTCTGTGTTCCTCCCAAATCTGTGCCTGTATGTTGGAGAGGACAATATATGTGCATATTCCATAGGTACAAATATCCAACAGAACAAGGAGGGTGAGAGTTGGCTGCGTGCTTGAAATCCATGTGTACGTGTTGCAGGGCAGAGTTTTTTCTGCCCCAGGAGATGCATTCTTTTTTAGCTTCAGTATGTAGCAGGAATCATTGGAAAGGACCGAAGAAACTTTTTTGTGTTTCAGGAGACTGAAGTAATCTGCAGGAGATGTTGCTAGTCCTCTGCTCCTATTTGGTTCTCTTGGGCAACCTTCAGCACACATTTCATTGTGCAGTCTGATTCCTTTGGAGGTGAAGGGAACGTCCATGGTTGAGCCTCTCCTAGTCGAGTGCTTAAGGCTTTCCAGGAGTGCTTTAGCAGCTAAAACTAGTGTCACATGGGTGATCCACGTGAATGCATGGGTATTCTCTGGTACCAGGTCTCAAAGGGATGGGGGAGTGTTACTTCTTTGCCCCTAGCATTTTTTTTTTCCTCTCCCCTCCACTTCTAAATTGCTAGTGACACTTCAGAGAGCTGACCTCTTCTCAGTGCTGGCACTTGAGGTAATCCATCCTTTAAGAAAATGCTTCCTGTAGCTGTTGTGCCTGGCAGATACTGAATATGAAGTTTAAGTTCTGCTGGCATGGTGCTGCAGCTGAACAGACATCTAAGTGTTAGCCTTGACTCAAAAAGCTGTGTGCAGAACAGGAGGCTCTACTTCAGTGAAGACTTGATTGCAATGTAAAAAGGAAAAAGAAAAAAGTTAGGTGGATAATGATGGTGTGGTGGTGTGGCCAGCTTAATAATGGGTGATGTTTACACCGGGACAATCGGGAAGAGGCATTTAAATGCAGAGGGGGACCTTGGGATGTTGGTCTTTGAGGGAAAGA
>NW_010423636.1:5941-9104 GCF_000710305.1 Buceros rhinoceros silvestris
GAGGATTTTTTTCCTGGGTTTTCTGTGTCAGTAGTATGTGTTTTGGCTGTGTTCTAGGTACAGATAGCCTGGTGGAAAAGGATATCTAGCTCAAGCTTTGCATGAAGGTGTGTGTGCAGATCAGTGTGTGAGTTTTGGTACAAAGTGATTACATTTAGCCTAACACTGAAATCGTGAACCTGGAAGTGTGGTGAGATACTGACAGACAATAATATTTCTCTGCACTCTTGCCTTCTGTGCATCAAACGAGAATTAGTACCTTTCCCTTTCACAAAGCAGTGGAGGTGTAAATTATTAGTGTAAATTATCTTCACACACCTTGTAGACAATGTGCTTAAGTTTCTTTTGTACTTGTGTATCTTCTACTGCTGTAGGAGTTACTGTAGCACAGCAGAATATTGTTGTGTCTAATCCCCCATTCTACATTTGGCAGCAGCCATTAGCTGGTACTCGGGAGACAGGTAAAAATAGATTAAAAATCACCATGTAAGTAGTCCAGTGCTTTGTTACACATGAGATAAAAATGCTTTTATACTCCTGAAGCAAGTTCAGCTAATCCTTTTTGCAGTTCTTGGCCCAGTTAGCATATCTGCAGATACTACTTCTTCTAAACCGTGAATGTGGTTAGCTAATCTTTCCTTAGGAAAGAAGTCTGTAATTACTTCTTGGTCTGACCAGGTTTCCTGTGTGTCCTCAGACCAATTGCTTTGAGCTTCTATCTGCTCCTTGGCATGTTTTTTGCCTCTGCTATGTTCTACATGCCTCCCTTGCCTTATTTCATTATCCCACTTCTAATGTGGTATTTTTGGAAGTGGACTAATCTAAATTTTGTGATATTCTGTCTCTCTTCTGACCCACTATCTTTCCAAATGGATCATAGGGAGGTTTGGGGAGGGAAGCATGGAATTTTTTTTTACTGCTACTCTATTTGTACAAAAGAATGTTGGTCCTGTTTGTCCATTAGATGTTACTGTAATGAAAATGATTGATCATTTAGTAGTGAAACAATTATTTCTAGCACAACATGGTTAACCATTTGTTTCAAGTTCCTAATTGCATAAAATACACCCATTTCTAATATGGGAGAACTTATCTTGATGAATACTTTGGAATCTGAAGCTTGTGGACATCTAAAAATGCTTTTCCTCACAAATGAAGATTCTAGCTGAATACTTAAATCATGAAGAAGAAAATTAGGTATCCTTCTTAATGAAGATGACCCTGTTCTTGCAAAATCTCTAGTAAAAAATAGTTCCTGAGTTCAATGGGATTACTCTGAGTTAAATTCAGTAAAATAAAGGGAAAGAAATTACTGAAAACCACATCATTTGAATTTATTTTTAGCTGAGGTTGAAAAATTCTGCCTTTCTTTAGTGATAAGGGATGCAATACAAAATGTATGTGATAAACTTGAACAGTTCATTTGGGTCCCATTCATATTTTGGTGCTGAAAGAGCAGTGAATCTACTGCAGGATACAAGTACTATGTTTATAACAGAAGTATATATGCTAAAGCAATAACAAGATCTCATCATTTAGCTTTCTTTTTGTTTCTACCTTATGCATATTTAAACTGGAAATATACTGGAGTTTTTGTTATCCCAGTTTGGTACAGGCTAATATTCAGACATGTAACTGTGTTTCTCAAGTATTAAGTGAGGTTCTTAGAAAAGATGTAACAACGTGATCTGCATGCATTTGTTTTTAACTTGACTGCAGATGCAATGATCTCAAACTTACTACCTTGATTTGCCACCTCTAGGATTACCTGGCTGCACCCCGCTTAGCCAGTTCCCTGCTGTTACAGACACTTTGCTACTGCTCTCAGCCTGTGGCACTGAAGCTTTGTATCCCAAAGGCTAAAATGCAATCCTGTAAATCAGAGTTTTTAAAAATAAAGATGACACATAGTATAATCATGGGCAATATTCCCATATATTCTCTGGGAAGGTGTCCATTTGATTGATGAAGGTCTCAGTGTTTTGTAATGGGAGTGAAGTTGTGCTCAACTCGCTGTTGGATTTGTTACGCTTGATCTTGGCTCTAGTGTCACAGCTATTGGTAATACAAGGCTGTTTGGGAGAGCCTATATGTCAAGAAAAAGGTGGTAGGTATTTCCGTCTGTCGTGTTGCCTGGGAAGAGCACAAGAGCCAGGGTGTTCATAGCAGCCAGATACTGTAGCCTCTGATGTCAGGTATGTTCACTTCACTCCCACTATACTTTTCTATGAGCAGTGAGTAAAGCCAGTAACCTAGATATTTAATTGTTCAATCTGTAAAACAGATAAAGCTGCATAATTGGTGTCACAAGTTGTTAATTCAGTCTTGGCACAGATGTCAAGGGAAATGTTCATATACTACCACAGAGTTCTTGCAGCAGTATCTGAATGCATGACTCTCTTTATGGTTCCGAGGTCCAATATTTTTTCTTTATTATGGGCAGTAATTTTGACACTCTCCTAACCCTCCTTGGCATTTAGACTTACAGGGCAGCTTATAAATAGAATTCGAGGGGGCTGAGGTGGGACTGGAGGAGGACTGCTACTTGAATGTTCCTTTGTAAACTGGCAGAAAAGGTTTTGTTTTTCACAAAAACTAGCTCTGAATTTTTACAGCATTGCTGCTATGGACATAAACTGTGGCACAAAACAGAAGAAAAACACACTTCGTACTTTGACTGTTCTGAAATGGTTCTTTGAGGAGGAGTGACTTAATTGGCAGTAATGCCTTTCAGAACATTCTAATTAAGTTGCCTGAACAAGGTAACATGCATGTTTTAGCATCAGTATGAGGAGAATCCAAGTCAACATCTGCATAAGTCATGGTCTCTGCAGCTGGGTATCCAGTGCAATGTGTCATGCCTGTTATGTAAGGTTGTTAATAGGCTGGGAGAGCTACAGGAGGAGGAAATGGCATCTGAATAGTCAGGCTTTACTACAGGCTTCGTAGTAAAGAAATAAAACAAAATAATAAAGCAAGTGATAAGTAACAATTATTTTAAAAACTGGAATAATATCGGGCTTGGTAAACTTGAGATAGCCTTCTGCTAGCTGCACTCCCTCTCAAGATACCAACGTTTTGAACTGGGGGGAAGACGATGCCAGACCAGTTTTTAAATTTCGCCCTTCTCCCCTTCCAGGCACGCGCCGGGGTTGCTCGGGAC
>NW_010423637.1:0-2566 GCF_000710305.1 Buceros rhinoceros silvestris
CTCCAGGGCCTCCCGCTGCGCCCGCTGCAGCGCCGATGCCCAGCGCTCCCCGTCCTGCCGGGCCCTGGCACGGGGCAGAGGGGAGATGATTCCCCTGTCCTTCAGCTGGTTGTCTCTCCATCCACACATCCATCCATCCATGCATCCCTCCCTCCCTCCCTTGGCTGTCCATCCTTCCCCAAGCTGGCTCCCCATCCCCACAGCCACCTTGCCAGCTGCTGGGCCAGCCACCTATCCATTTCCCAGTTGTTCATCCATCCTTCCCCACACCCATCCCTCTGGCCTTCTGCCCACCCGTCCACCCATCTACTCACCCCAGATTCATCCCTCCATCCACCCCTCCATCCATCTACTTGCCCCAAATTCATTCTTCCACCCATCTGCCCACCCACCCCATCATCTATCTGTCGGTCCCCAAACTGATGCCTCCCTCCAGTCAATCCTCCCCAAATCCTCCGCTCCCTCCCTCACCCAACCCAAGGTGATGTTCCCCTGGATCCAAGTTGGGCATCATAGGGGGTCCCAAGGGATAAACTTGTGGCAGGTGGAGATGGGGGAGACCCACTGTGGGGTGGTGGAAGCACGGGGTTCCTGCCCAACCTGCTGAGCTGCTCCTGCAGCTGTGCCATCTCCTGTCGCTGGGCCTGGAGCTGCTGCCGGCTCTGCCAGGCCTCCTCCTGTGCTGCGGCAGCCAGGTTGGCCAAGTGCTGTGGGAGAGCAGGGGCTCAGCCCTCTCTCCCCGACCCCCCAGCCCACTGTGGGGTCCCATCAGGCTTGCTCATACCATGGCCATGCCAACGGCTGTGCCAAGCTCCCCCTCCGCCTGAGGGCCCGGTGAGGGGTCTTGGGAATCACGGGCAATCTCCAGTGCGCGCTGCAGCACCTCCTTCACGGCAGCCACCTCCTCCGGCACACCAGCATCCTCCAGTGCGTCCATCTGTCCTGCTGCCGTCAGTGCCACCTGGCAGTCCTGCAGGCGTGAGGACAGTGCTGCTGCCTCTGCCAGCGCCCTGGCCAGCTGGGCGTCCCGCTCCTCTGCTGCCTTCTGCCAGCTCTGTGCCTCCTCCTGTGCCCGTGCCAGCACCCCAAGGTCCCCTGCTGCCACCGCTGCTGCCAGTGCTTGCTCCAGGAAGGTGTTGGTCTCCCGCAGTGCCTCGGCCTCCCGTGCCTGCAGCTGGACCCACTGGGCACTGTCTTCCTCCCAGTGCTGGTGACGCCGCTTCTCCTGCGCCAGCTGGGCTGCCAGCGCCCGTGATGCCGCTTCTTGCTGCCCCAGCTCAGTTCTCAGCTGGGACACCAGCACCTGCAGAGATGCCTCCATCCCACCGAGCTGTCTGGGCACTTGTGATGGGGCCCCTGGTGTGTACCGCATGCCAGTCAGTGGGGGTGTGTCAAGCTCCCCATCACTGTCATGCTGGGGTGCTTTGCCACCGTGTTCATCCTTCAGCTCCTCTACATCCACATCCTCCATCTCCTTCTCATCTTCCTCCAACTGCTCTTCATCCTCCTCTTCCACATCCTCCTCCACCTCCTCATATTCCTTCACGTCCACCTCCACCTCCACGTCCTCCACCTCCTCCTCCTCAACCTCATAATTCTTCTGCACCTTGTCTTCATCCTCCTCTTTTATGTCCTTCTTCGCCTCCATGTCCTCCACATGCCCCTCCACATCTTCCACCTCTGCAGCCCCCACCCACAGAGTAGACAAGGTGGGTGGACACGGGTGGGCTGGCACACTACAGGTTGCTGCAGTGGGATGGGTGATGCCATCAGGCCATCCATATGCCCCAGTGTCGGTATTGTCTGTCTGCAGGGCTGGGCAGCTCCTGGCCACTGGTCTGGGCCTTACCAGTGTCCTAGAGAGGACAACATGACTCAGGGCCACCAGGTCACCCCCAGGGTGAGCAGGGCACCGTCACCCTCCCTTGGGGCTCCCTGGGCACAGCCAGCCTTTGGAGATGGAGAGGGCAGTAGAGCTGGTGACACTGGATGGCACCTGGTGACAGGGAACCAGGGATGCTGGTGACATCAGCCTGGGCACCCAAAGAGAAGGTGGCACCCAGAACCCCCTGTAGTGATTGTAGGGGAGAAATAGGGGCCGCATGTGTACTTATGGCAGTGTGCGCATGTGAGCAGCAGAACAGGCTGGAGTGGCTGTGTCCACAACTGCCCCCCTGCAAGTGTGCCCGGGGCCAAGCGTGTGCATGCACACACATATGCTCCTGTGTCTCAGATGTCACAGGGTCACGGTGTTGCAAGAGAGCCGTGCCTGAGCATGTATTTGGCAGAGGACAGTGGTGGGTGTGTGTGCACACATGCGTGGCATGTTTGCAGGCATGGGCATGCTGGCACGGGTGTCTGTGCCAGCCTGGGGCCGTGTGTGGATGGCTGGCACAGCTGGGGTGCCACCTAGGGTCTGAGGTGGTTGGGCAATGCCTGTGAGCTGCTCTGTGATGCTGAGGCCCTGATGCCCCTGGCATCCCCAATGCCCCCCAGCACTCCCCGTACCCCCAGGCTCACTCAGAGAACATGGGCCAGGCGGAGTCCAGGCAAGCACTGGGCAGGG
>NW_010423638.1:0-3311 GCF_000710305.1 Buceros rhinoceros silvestris
GGAAAAAACCCATTTAATTCCCTTTTGAGAATTCTAACATTTAACGTTTGTTCTCTGATCTAGATTGTTTGTGTCTTTTAACATTTAAGCTTAACTGTTCCTTTATTTTTCTCCAGCCTGTAACTATGTTTTAAAAAGCCTACGATGATTGCTCAACATACAGCTCCCCTTCTCACTAGTGAAAATTTGGAATACAGGAGAACAGCACTTCTCGCTGAAGCTCCCTGGAGGAAAGCAACGCTCGTTTTCAGATGAAACACCAGAGGGAGCAGAATGACCAGACTAAGAAGTTGTTCTTCACCTCCAACTTCTAAACTGCTGCTGCTGGTCCTGTTTTACAACCACTGTTTGCCTCATCGAGATACTTGGTCTTAAAAGACAGAACTGGTAGCAATGATTAAGTCACTTCATAAAAAAACCGTAGGTATTTGTGAAAGAAGCTGCCACTCATAACTCCCTGGAGGGTGGGAGGAGCACAGTTGGGCAAGGAAAAAGTGGAAGAGCCAACGTGATGTAGTATCACAGAGGTGAGGGCAATTTCAGCAGCCTCGGGTTAAGCTTCTGAGCATAAGTCTGTCACCTTGGGGACACAAATGTTCCCACTCAAACAAGTTATGAGCCTTCCTAGCTTCGTGCTTGTTTTGCTGCCCGTTCTGTTCAGACACTCCTACCCCTCATTAGTGCGAGAAATGGTCTAAAATCACCTGGCCCACCCATCCCTGCACAGGGCCCGTGTGTCATACCTGCCTTCAGCCCTCTGCTTGGCCACACTTGTTCTTCTGTTCCTCTTTTCCTGGGTAACATCATTCTGAAAAGAGAGGAGTTGAAGGACCTAAAACTACACCACAAAGTCACGTTCTTAACCCAGAGTCTGCTAAAAGCAGAGATAAGGAGGGCAGGAGACATCACTCCTCCTATTGCAACAGTCACCTATACTAGAAAGATACTTCAGATAAGATAGTTCTAGGTATCTTCAAAAACAGAGTCCAAATTTGAATTCATTTTGTGGTGGGCAAGTGTTAAAAATAATTGTTAATAATCATAGTTTTCAAAAACTATTTAAAACTATCTAAAACTACATGTAAACCCAAGAACAAGTCCAGAATGTGATTTCTTACTCCAAATTAAAACAATTGCTTTGGAAACCGAATTTTTCTCATCTGGTAGATAATTTTATATATATACCTGGACTCACTAATAGAAGTTTCCAAGTGCTCGAGTTGTCTAAAGGAATGAAGCTACGGATGGCTCTCAGGTACTTGTTTATTTACCCAGGCTGCAAACTCCTGCGCCAGGAGTACAGAGACATGCAGTGCAGGAGGATCATTAGAGCTCAGATACAAAAACAAAGAAGAATGTCTGTAAGACTTCCAAGACACTGGCTGGGACACTGCTCAGGTGGCAAGAGAGAGTCAACCCATCCCGGCTTTCTTCTGCAGCTCGCCCAGAGCATCTCCTCCCTGCTCCATATCTCTTCACTCCGGTGGGCCTTAAGGCAAACGTACCTTTGGTGTTGACACCTCCATGGGTTGTTCTTCTAGGGGCTTCTCACTGGGGACAAGAGCACATATGAGGGGAATGCAGTGCTGAGGAGCTGTTCGTTTAAAGTCCAGAGGCAGTTTGTGAAGAACCAAGAGGAAAAAAAAAAAACACTTGCACCACTTAGCATCAAAGCAGTGCTTTAAAAGGCAGGTAGGGAAGAAAGCTAATCAATAGCTCTACAGAGTTCAACCCACTGATGACAAGAAATGGTGCTCTGCAAAGCTCTGAGAAAAGGTATTACTGATGCCAACTCAAATGTGATCTTCCACAGAAGCCGTGGTCCTCATCACGAATAGCTACACAGCTGGGGAGCTCTGGTTACACAGCAGAAGTGACACTGTTATAGACCTGCACGCTCAGCTTGTATTTGGATTAAATCAACTGCGAGAGAAAAAGGTCACAGCAAAGCAGCAGCCAAGCCAGTAACCAAACATCACCACTCTGCAACCCCAGAGTGCTCTAACTCCAGGCAGCCAGTCTGGCAAAACGGGATTTTTTTTCCCCCCATTTAATAATTGATGGAATAAACCTCAACATCATCTGCTTTAAAACAAGGGGGACAGGGAAAACAAAACAAGACCACAGGAAAAAACCCAAAAACCATCACACACCTTGCAACTTTGTTTGCAAGACACTCACCTTGGCTGAGTTTTCATCCTTGGAGAGGGAGTTTTGGACTTTTTTGCTAAAGGAGGCAAGGAAACTACAGGTTCACCCTCTGGAGCTACTAGTAAATGCTTCATCCGCTTTTGCTGTAGTGCCCACAAAAGCAGAGCCTTCGCCACGTCCCCTGGGTGACATTTGACTGAGTCACACCTAAGGAACCAAAGGGAGCCAGGCCTGACCTGAGCCCTGGTTAGTGTCTTCCACAGTCTGCTGGCTCGGTGTAATCACGGTGACACCAGGGTTAACCAGTTTCTGCTCGGAGACACGAAACCACAAGTGGAACATGCGCATCACCAACAGTGCCGTGAGGGCTTTTGGGAACAGATTTTCTGCGCTAGCCTGTGGCATCAGCTACACCACAGGTTCATTAGCCACACAAACATTTTAGGTGGCAGAAGCGATAGCACAAGCTTCTCACTAAGGGCACTCCACCACCCCCTTAGAGGGAGTAATTCATTAGCCACACAGAAACATTTTAGGTGGCAGAAGCGATAGCACAAGCTTCTCACTAAGAGCACTCCACCACCCCCTTAGAGGGAGTAAAATTTTTTTTTTAAAGCAGTTCTGGCAAAACAGCGAGGCAGGTGTTTGGGCTGGCTTCTCACCAGTGTAAGACAGAGTTTGGACACATTGTTGGGTGTGGAGACAGACCGGTTTTCTTTGAAAGAAGGTTATAACAGCAGTTATACAAAAGCAGACTGGAGAAGGGGGAGAGGGGCACAAGGACTGTTTCACCAAACACTTACCGGTGCCGTGCCTGTTAATTGTTGGCTGTGCTGAGAGGCCAAGCTGTCTGATGGAGAGCTCATGCTTTTGGAGTTTGAAGGATCTTTCCTGCCCTGTGAATTAGTGGACTCAGGTATCCCTGCAGAACAGCAATGGGGCGAGAAGGTCATTGTGGTAACTGAACTCACAAGCATTTCCTTTCCACGCTTACGTGCATGGAAGCATAACAGCACAACTTATCAGGTGTAAACATGTCGAGATCTCGTTTCATAGAACAAAACCCTCAAACGTCTCAGAATTACCTAGTGCAGAATCACAATACTGAATAAACAGCATCTTGAGCCGACCACTTCTAAGCCCCTCAAACTACAGGAAGA